>NW_027104374.1:752007-934122 GCF_902728285.1 Clytia hemisphaerica
TTTGCCGACAAATTTTCTACCGATAAGACATGGCACCATTTTTCTTTTAGATTCCAAAAGTGTTGAAGATACAACATTGAATTTTGAAGACATTGACAAAAGGATTTATGAGCAACTAACAAAAGGTACAGTATGTGGCCCCCAAAACGGCGATCAAATTTGAAATTTCTCTCAAATCTAGCCCTTTCCGGACGCACGGGCCACTGGGTGGCCCATGAATCGTGTTCCTATATGACGCACGGGCCACCGGGTGGCCCATAGCTTTGTAAAAGATTTTAACAGTTTTCGCGCCAAAATACAATAACATGGTTTTGAATAATGATTTTGAGATAAATTTCCCGTAGCCTGCAAAAAACCGCTTTTTGATATCTTGTTTACAACTAGAATTATAAATTTTCAATGTTTGTTGTAAATTTACTCAGGCTAAATCTGTAAGGGAAAAATTGCTCAAAAATTTGGACAAAAAATCACTTTACTCAGATTCCTGGAAAGCTTTTGACATGAAATTTTTTTTACCCGGCCAGTAATTTAATTCTCTAAATCATATTCAAAGTTCAAGGCGTAAAGCAAAGGCCTTTTACTCTATTTCTCTATTCAAAGTCAAAAATTTTGCCTTTCCGAAAAAAAATTTGCCGATTTTTCGGTCACGTGACCATGTGTCAGCCATATTTAAAAAAATTTTTTTGGTATTTCAAAACCCCTATTACATGTGAAAAAAACGAGGTATTACTTATCGTGATATCTTTTATCAATCACTTTCTATTGCAATTTTAGTGAAGCCAGTCAAAAATCAAATTTTTGTTTGCGTCATATAGCCGTGAAATCATGCGTCCGGAAAGGGCTAGGGGAAAAGAGATTTTGCAAAAATTTTTGCTGCATGAAAACCTTTAACATCTCTACTTTGTTTCCTGGAAGTTCTTTTTCAAAATTTTCAATTTCAACAATATTTTTCAATCGCTTAAAGATAGTAGCTTTTTTCTAATGGCCCCAAAACTGAATCTCACCGACAAATTTATAAAGTATATAACTTTATAAAAGATTCCGGCCTGTGAAATAGGAAATCCCAGAGCAGGCTGAAAATTTTATTCGTCAGCGGAAATTAGAAATCATACGTGTGATTTTCATTAAATCTTTTATGTGTGGGTTGCAAGTGTTTATTTCGATTTCACACGTCAAGGTTAAAAAATTAAATTAATTGCTTGGAAAATTCCGCAGTGTGATATTTCAGAAATCACAATGCAAAAAAATCACACTTAATCAGTTTTAAAACATTACACTCGAAATTTGATTTTCGAAAATTACGGTTTCGGAATTTAAGTTTTCACACCCGGGTGATGTGATGACTTTTTCCTGTGGATGTCTCTCTATTAATTGATATCTTTACTTTATGGTTTATTTCTTCCACCAGTTTTGTATCGTCAACAAACAGGAACATTTCTGCTTTCGTAGCCTCTGGTAAATCATTGATGTACATGTGCAACCTTCCATCCGTCTGGCATAGTACTTTTATCAAATGATTTAGTCATGATTGTGTGGAGCGGGACAGCTATGTAGTCTGCTAGCTCCTCAACATAATTGGATGAATTTCTTCCGGACCAATTGACTTATTTGGGTTTAAGTTCTTTTTTGAGATTAAACTCTATTTTAGAATCGGTGCGTGATTGAAACTCAGGAAGACTATCACCGGGCTCTTTTGTAAATACACTACAGAACTGATCCTGTAGTATATCAGCTTTGTCTTCGTCCGCATAACGAAGAGAAGATTTATCCTTTGGGTTGCGCATGAGAGGCGAGATCCCAGATTTTGTTTCCATGTCTCCAGAATCTTTTTGGACTCCTCTTTGTTTGCCCACATATCCGTTTTTCAAGTTTCCTTTTTACTTGTGTTATCTTTCTCTTAGCTTCGTTCCGTGCAATCACATACTCAATTCTAGACAGTTCCTCTCTACTTGTACCGATCGATCGTATCCCCTTTTGATGAAGACGCCGCTTTTCTTTAAGATATTATGTCGGTATACATCCGGGCCCGGTTGTTCAAAAAATCGATTAGATTAAATCCCGATTAACGCTGATCGCGATTAAATTTCGATTAGTTAATCGCGGGGATTAACTTCCGTTGTTCGAACGTCAGATTAAGTAATCGCGCGGGAAAACTCTGGGAAAACCCTTTTCGAATGTTCCGTGACGTAATTTTTCAATTTTCGAACGTTCCCTGCGAAACCAAAACAAACAAAAGGAGAAATAAAAAAAACTTTAAAAAACTCATTCAAGAACAATCGAACAATCTATACAAAATGTCAGGAAAAAGACCAAGAAAAACTAACTTCACTGCTGATGAGATCAGGATCATCTTGGAGGAATACGAGGCTAGTCAGAGCACGATTGAAGGAAAGTTCTCCCCTTCAATAACAAACGCTGCTAAACAAGCTCTATGGGAGAACATAACTTTGAAAGTTAATGCCCTCGGTGTTGCAAATAGAAGCACAAAAGACATCGAAACAAAATGGAAAAATCTAAAATCCGATGCAAAAATCACTCACAACGAGTATAAAAGATACGTCAATGGAACTGGTGGTGGCCCACCAACAAAACCCCCAACTGAAGCTCAGCATAAAGTAATTTCACTTTTCGAAGGACGCCCTTCCTTTGAAGGCCTAGATGGTTTTTCGTCCTCATCATTCATTGATGATACAGGTAAAGAAAACTCTTTGTTTCGATTATTCCATTCGTACAAATAATTCTCTTTATGATATTAATTTCACTCAGTCAGGGAAGAACAATGCATGTAATAAGTTTTTCTTTGTTCTTGAACATAACGAAAGAAAAAAAATACCAATAAAATAAATAATATTTTAATCCACCCTTGTCTTTTTAGATATCCAGAGCAACTCGATTTCATTGGATCAACCCGGACCTAGCAGCCAAAATAAACTCATCGAGAATGATGTGATGTTGTTCAGTCCACCCTCTAAAACCAGCCAGAATCCTTCAACAATAAACAAGAAGAAAAACATCTTACAGTCAAAGAAACCCTCAAAGAAAAATAAAACAAGCACCTTAACTATTCAAAGACAATGTCTAATCAAAGAGCTGAACATTCAAAAAGCAAAACTAAAATTTCAGCGTTTGAAAAACAAAGAAGTGTTATTGAAGATAAAAAATGAACGAAGGCATGCTGAGTTGCTCGATCTACAGAAAGAAAAGGCAGCTTTAGAGTTGACCTTAATGAATACAAACTTTGTTTATGTGGACCCTACCGAAGAAAATATCAACAATAACGAACAATAAATAAAAAACTTGGTATAATATACAGTTAACTTATTTTTTTCCACAGCACACCATTTACCACACTCATTTGTTTTTGACTGTCTCCCTTTTGTTGACAAATAATTTTTGTCGACACTGTTATGACATAGGTTAGTTCCTTTTGTTTAAAAAAAATTTTTTTGTTTTGAGAGAATTCTTTTGTCTTGAAAACGATTTTTTCTTTTGATAATTTTCGCCTTCTTTTGTTTTGAAAAAAAAATCTTTTGTTTTGAAAAAAATTCTTTTGTTCTGAAAAAATGTTTTGATTAGAGATTGACAAGTGCGACCTGCTCGACGGGTTCGCTAAACAGGTTTAACAAGATCGAACGAACGAAAACATTCGAAAATTCAGAGATTTGTAAACAAATAATATTAGAAAGTTTGAATGACTGTGTGTGGTCGGTGGTGTGTTGTGTCGTTTGTAAAATGTAAATTGATAATATTTTGATAAAGATTTTATGTATTTGAACATGTTTTTTAAAAGAATGTATTTGCAATATGATCGCGTATTGCACCACGATTTTGATCGTCTCCATCATAAGGTTCTGCCTCAAAGTCGTCTGGGTCTTCTTCATCGTCAAATGGGTCTTCATTTAACATAATAGCAATGTTATGAAGGATAAAGCATGTACCAATTATTTGACATGCTTTTATAGGGTCGACTCTCAAACCAAATCGTAACGCAGGAAATCGTGCTTTTAACAAACCAAAGCTTCTTTCGACTGAACTTCTAGCTCTCTTTTGGCATCGGTTGAATCGTCTTTCTCGTGGTGTTACAGGGTTATCATAGGGGGTCAAAAGGTAGCGTGATAAAGCATATCCAGAGTCTCCAATAACCAAGCCATCGTCAATCGAGTTGTTGTTATTATCCAAGTGATTTTTGACTGCAGAAACACGAAAAATAAAACTATCATGTGTCGACCCCGGCCATCTTGCATCAACATCGAGGAAACGATAATTATGATCAGTCAGGGCTTGAACATTTATAGAATGATAATTTTTTCTGTTTACAAAGTCCTTTTCATCTTCATGGGGGCAAGAAATTCTTACATGTGTGCAATCGATACAAGCAATTGTGCTAGGAAAGCCAGCCATTCTGTAAAAACCTTGCTTGATCTCTGTCTTTTGTTGGGCAGTGGTAGGGAATACAATGAATTGGTTTCTCTTGCGATTGAGAGCTTGACAAAATTGGGGAACAATCCTTGAAACAGTTGATTTATCCACTCCAATAACATCTCCCACAACTTGTTGGAAACTTCCACATGCCAAAAACTTTAAAGAAATCAACACTTGACTTTCCACAGACAAAGCGTGGTTTCTTTGTGTAGGTCTTTGCAGATCTTGTCTGAGAAGATTGGTTAAAAACACAATGCCTTGTCGTGAAAAGCGAAAGCGCATCCGAATGTCCTCATCTGAAAAAGTGTTGTTATGCATAAAATCTTTCAGTCTGTATGTTCTTGGACGTCTTCTTTGCAAATTTCCATATAAAATCATGTTCATGGCGGCCATTTCTCACTTTGTTTTAAGCTTAATCTTTCCTTAATCCACCTCCCGAGCAGGATTAAGTTTTGGGGTGTTTAAGTCTAAGTTAATCTCTTTTTTAATCGTGATATTTTTTGAACAACAGACAAATTTTCGTTAATCGGCGCTAATCGCTATTTAATCCGGACTTAAGCTAATCGGCCGCTAATCCACTTTTGAACAACCGGGCCCCGGTGTCGAACCGGGTTCTGGGCCTACTTTTTAAAAAATTTGTGTTTTTTGATACTTGTATTTTGTCGTTTGTCTTGTTCTTGTTCTTGTCTGTTGTTTACCCTTTTTTGTTTCTTTGTATTTGTGTGGGAGTTTTTGTTTATTTTTCTATGTTTGTTAGTTTGTTTGGACTGCGGGTCGGTTCAGGGTTATGCAATCTGGGGGAGGCTGAGTGTTGGACGTCCATAAAACATGTTTAAAGCCGCTGCGCCTGTCGCAAGTCAGGGACTCCAGATTGCATTGGTTGGGTTTTAGAGTGGGTTTTGGTGTTTGTGTTTTTCTGCTTGGCTTTTTAAACTTTATGTCTATTGGTTTGTTGGTTCTTTTTCGCATAAAATTCTCATTTCTTGACAGGATGTTTGATTGGTTTGATTTATATATTTAGAAGAATTCAAAAAAATTCAAAAAAAAGGAAAAAAAACGTATAATTATAAAAATATTAGTGCCTTTTTATGTTTCATCTTTATTTTATTTCGTATTTTCAACACTTTCTCTCCTTGAGGTCAGATCTCTGATCTTCACCATATATATAGTATGAAAATAAAATGTTTTCTCCTGTCAGACCTACAAACAACAAAGAATGGCAGAATTCTTTTTCCTCTTAGAGAGACGATGTTACAATGAGAAGGTAGCAAATCTTCTCTGGGTCCCTCTGTCTTTATCCAGGGACAGGCTGACTGTCATTTAAGACAGTCAGGCGACATTACCCCAGCGGCCTGTACAAGATGACAACAAACTCCAGGTAGACTGACAGGAGAAGAAAACAAAAAATGAATCAACAAAGGTGTAAACACCTTAGACTCCTTTGGAGCCGACTGCACTAGACACCAGGCAGGGGACATCCTCGCACATCCTGATGTACTAGGCAAATATATATATACATCTTTTGGCAAGTTATGTCAACCAAAGTAAAAACATTCTAGAAAATGCCCAAATCGGCTAACACTAAAATGTGGACGTGCCATTAAGAATTTCTGGCGTTACTAAACTTAACGTTAATTTTTTTGTTAGTAATGTTTTGAAGACTGGGTATGGGCGATTTGTCGAATCCATTAAAGATGGGAAGGGTTTTGATGTTAAATACAAGTGGTTCATCAGCAATGTACCGAAAAAAGCAAAAAAGAAAAGAAAAAGTTGAAGGTTGAATGTTGGTCAAAAACAGCAACATAGTTTGTTTGACTGTAAAGATTGTTTGAAAAGTGAGCGTTATCGAAAATTGTTGTGTTTACGCCGGACTCAAACATGGACTCACAGGTTTAGATGAAGGGCTAGAAATATTCAGACTTTTTAGATAAAAAATAGAGGGTGCAACGCCTTACACCCAGTTGTGGAAGTATATCTTCCATTCTCTAAAATCAAGGCTTGCGGGCCTGTAAGCAATTTACACCAAAAACGACGGACTCAAACATGGGATCACAGGTTTAGATGAAGAACATACGATGGATTCCGTCATCATGTAGCTGATTTAACCCTATTTGGGCCGGGGGGACTAAAAATCCCCCCTACAACTTTTTTCCAATAGATTTTTAAGGGATTGTGATGTGGTCTTAAGATTTTAGGACAATTCCTAACTTTTATTTTGGCTCATTATCTCACAAATATATTTTTTGTCAAACACCCTGATTTTTTCGGTACAAAATCCTGTATTTTACCGCAAATTTCAAATTAAGATATCTTTTTATATTGTAATGCTATGAACTTGAAATTTTGACAGTAGTTTTGTATGGACAAGACAAACCATTTTCAGGAAAAAATCTTTCTGATGACGTCATAATTAAAAAATAACACGCCAAAATCAAAAGAATTAATTTTGGAGATTTTGCCGCCCCATAGGGGCTTTAGATTACAAAACTTTCCAAATCTGATTGAAAATCGTTGGTGGGGAATTCATTTGGCTACCAGAATATCAAAATCTCTTCTACATCAGGAGATATAATACTTCCAAGATATAGCATATTTTGAACAAAATTATCAAAAATTTGAAAACGAAAGTGCTGTCGCCATCAAAAAATGTCATCATCAAAAGTGATTTTATTGGTTAAATAAACATTAATGGTTTTTATAATTCATTTCTGTTTTCAGCTTTTTCCTTCAGTCGATTTCGACTATGACTACATCGAATGTTTGAAAGGTCGATTCTTCAAGTTTTCATCTTGATGTGTTGTTGGGTGTCCTTTTAAAGATAAAGGTTTTGGGATGGAATCACTGAGAATGTTTAAGAAATTTGACACAAAGAACAAATTCACAGATGCAAGATAGTTTTCCAGATTTAGCTGAACGTGCAAGATTCTGTAATAACGAAAGCAGCCACCGAGGACCTTTTTTTTAACATCTGTTTCCCTACCCCATTAGTGCTGGAAAATTTGAGCTGTTTTCCCAATTCTTTAGAAATCGCCTTCCTAGAAATAATAATCTGTTTCCTGGAAAAATATGAGCTCCATTCAAAAATCATATTTCCTGGAAATTTCAACCTGTTTCTAGGTTTTATCAAGGCGAATTCCTGAACTCAAATTACATTTCCTGGAAATTTCGACCTGTTTCCTGAGTTTTTGCAAGGTTAATTCTTGAACTCAAATTACATTTCCTGGAAATTTCGACCTGTTTCCTGGGTCTTTTTGGGGAAATAATGTGTCGCAAATTACTTTTCCTGGAAATTTTGACCTGTTTCCTCGATTCGTCCTTGGTAAAATCAACCTCAAATACCGACGAAACCGTTTGTTTGTAAAAAGACTGTCGTTTGTAAAGGACTGCGCAGGAAGAGGAAAAACTAAAAACGCTTCACGCCCCTAGAGATGCTTTCTTGCCCTCCCTGATATCGATTGCTAACTCCATCGTCACCAAAAGTCAAATTTGGTGTAATTTCTAATGTTGGTTCATTATGCCTGTTATTATGCCTTATGTGTTTTTGCATTAACATTATTACACGTTCTATATTATTATGCATCATTATGGGTTATATATTTTGCATGCATTATGTATTTTTAATTATTATGCGATGAGGTTAGTAGAAACCACTCATCTAAACAAAGTTTCGGTCCCAGCATTTCCAAACTCAAAGATCCGACTCTCTACTCAAGATTTCCGACTCACGGCTCAAACTTTCGGACTCATTACTCAAGAGTTACCTAGACTTTAATAACATCACAGTATTACAAATAAATAACGCTAGTGGTATTAGACGATCCTATCGTCTAACTTAGGTCACTGTGTAAAGGGAATAATTTAGAAGAGGGAAATTTCGGAAATTTTCGGGGCAGAAGTGTTAAAAGTTTATCCCAAACTCTACCGCTCTATCTAACAAGGTATGAGAGGCTTTTTCTTTACTTTAATTCTGTTCCACTTCTTTTTTTTCTGGACCCACTGTATACGAACCAAAGTTTGAAAATAGACCTTTAATGAGACTCGGATCCCATCGGAGAGATTGGCAGATGTCTTTAATGTACCCGGGGGGGGTACCAGGCAAAATGGGCTACGGGGATGCACCGCTGGTCAGGGTACCTATTTTAACCTCTACGAGTCCCAGGTAGGGTTGCAAAAACACCAAAATAGAAAAATCAGTCCCTCGTAGGGTGCCTTTTTTTGGAAAATTTGGGGAAAAAGTAGTGAATTTTGAGAAAATTTTGGAATTTTAGTCCCATTCAGGGTTACTTTTTTTGCAAAAGCGAGTCCCACGTAGGGTCCATTTTTCGAACCTCAGCGGAGCACCCCCGTCGGTCGGCAAGAGTAGTACCCCCCGGAACGTACCGCCATCAGCAATCAATCAGGCGGCTCTCGACTCTCTTTGTTGTTGTAACTTTAAATGTTGATCGTTGGACCCGATAATCTCGAAAATTCGGGGCTGCGGCGGCGTGGTGCCAAAGACTTTTTCTAAAAATTTCCGTTGTACGGTCAGGTGAAATTGTGTAAACCAAACCATCCAGTAAATCACTCGGAAAAAAAAGTGTACGAGCTCGGAAGACTCATGGAATTTTTGAGATTTTTGGGATTTTTGAGACTTTTGGATAATACACCTATTTCCTATTAACAGATTCATGCAAAAGCCACGAAAAAACGTCGAGTAAACAAACTTTTGTTTGATTGGCGGAGGCATGCATCTTTGGTGAAAGTTTGAAATTATTTTGATGATTCTATCAAAAGTTATTGGAATTTCAATTTTTATGACGTCATCAAAATAGCGCAAAATTGAGGATTTTTGTGAATTACGCAAAATTTCAAAATGAAAAAACATCTGCCTAGACTGAATCTTATTCTAATTAGTTATACGCTTCGTTTGAGCCCAAAACGAGCTTTGGAAAATGATTTGTAACGTTGCAAGAATTTTGACCTTCGCGATCCCGCCTTATTCCCCTGGAGTACTACTTTTAGGAAATTGTATGATGATAACAACTTTGAAACATATGTGATGCCACCAAACTTTAAAACCAAAAAAGGTGAATTTAAAGAAGTTATACAACAAGTTATAACATCTCCTATTAGATTCTTTCAAATTGAGCACATTACTTCGCTTAAATCCATTGGTTCTGACCATCTACCTGTCTCTTTTTCTTTCTTTGATCCTACAGCACCTAAAAAATCAAAGTTTGTTAAACTTTACCATAAACTTAACCTTGAGACTGCTGCTAGGATCATAAATCAATTTTCTTGTGACAAAACTTTTGGAACAAAGAATGTCGAAGAAAAAACAAACAAACTGATCTCCATCCTTCAAGACATAGATAAACATGTACCAACTAAGTTGATACCAAGTAAAAACCAGGGTATGTCTATTGAAACCAGAAAATTGATAAAAGAAAGAAGAAGTATAATCAATCTGTTAAGAAAAAATAAAAATAATATCTTTTTGAGAAGCAGAAAAACAGAATTAAACAGACAGATCAAACAACAAATAAGAGATAGCGATGATGGAAGATTCGAGCTCATGAAGAAAAGAATTAATGTTAGAGAAACAACCAAAAAGACCTGGAAATATATTAAAACAATTCTAGATGGTGAAAAATGCAACACACAGCATAAAGATAAAGTTTTTGTCAAAGAAGATGGCTCTAAGGTGAAAGATAAACAAGACATAGCTAATTCCTTTAAAGAAAGACAAGAAAAAATTTTCCAACCAGAAGGCATAAGTATATTGTCCACCACTGGTTTGAGAACACTCTTTTTCATAGAAGAGAACGTTTTTCTATCTATCACATGTTTGATCCTCTCTTGACTAGATTTGAAGTCGAAGAAAAAATAACACATCAAGAGGTTGACAATGTTCTAAAGTCCCTCAAAGTCCACAAAGCACCTGGCCATGACGCCATACAAAATAAACTTCTTTCCACACTCTCTCCTCTCCTTATATCACCACTTACTTCTCTTTTTAATGACTGGTTGAATAATTCCATCTTCCCAGATCACTAATTGGTCATTTAAAGTGATAGAGATGACGCGTTCTTTAGAGAAAGTAATAAGATTCTTTTATTACATCTTAACGACCAACCAAATAAAATAAGAGCTTGTAAAAACTCCAGCTTGTCCCGCTGAAATGGATTCCAACGAAAATAAATTCTTGGTCAGAAAATATATTATGAAAAATTGCCATGTTCTGATTGGAAGAAATATTTCCCACAGAATAAACCAATGGGCATACATGACTCACAAAACATAATTCGATAATTGATATAGCAAATTATAAACGATTTCGAAAAAGTTTTCAGGAACAATCATACTGAATATATATATTTGTACGTAGAACAATACACCATATCTTGATACCTTGATAGACATAAAAATAATTAACATTTGCTTTTGTATAAACAAGTAAAACATAATTCCCAAAAGACAAAAGTTAGTGATAAGTAATAGTTATCGCATGACTTTGAGTGAAATACGATAAATATTTTACGAGTTCCGGACTTTTTCCGTGATATTTTTCCGAGCCTGTAAGGCGAGGAAAAATATCGGAAAAAGTCCGGAACGAGTAAAATATTGAGTATTTCACGAGAACTCATACGATAACTCATTTATTGTCGACCCAAAAAAATTTATTGTTTTTCGAAAAAGTTCAAATATCAAATTCTAAAAGCAGTCACATTTCTACTTTTTATCGAAACAAAGGTCAAAACAAAAAAATTTAAAAATATTTAGTTTTTTGTTCGAAAATCAATCGAATATTTTGATTGAAGTTTGATTGACGTCATTTAACGTGTGCATAAATAAAAAGAAAATAGTTTCAAGAACAAAAGAGAAAGTTGTAAAACAAAAGAAAACGTAGACGAAATAATTATTACTTGATGTCATAAAATATTTAAACATTTGAACCTCGAAAATAATTTACAAAACGTGTCTAAACAAATCATTTACAAACAGACTTCATTGAGTCAGGACGTGTAAAAACAAAAACAAAAATTCAAAGTTCTTGTGAAGATTCAGAATCTGAGTAAATGATGCATCTGCGTTTTTTCGGACGTGGTTGTGAAGAAGAAGCATTTGTGGATGGTGTTTGTGACTGGTTATAACAAGCCGTATATGTATAAAAGTTGCGAAGCGATTGAGGCAGGTCACTAAATTCGCAAGTTGCAAGCAAAATTTTAAATCATTCGCAAGAGAAGTAAATAGTCTTGATAAGTATATTTCGAAATCTTCCACCCCTTTAGTTTTTTGTTGCTTCTTTATCCGAAAAATTAGTAAAAACCATAGCAAAGAAGAGAAGGGGGTGGGCGTTTTGCTTGGGTGGATATTAGACCCACCCTGTGTGTCTAAGGGTGGATCATTAACTTCAAAAATTTCAAAAAATCACGAAAATTTGTTTTAAAATAACGAAACAATCACAGGACTAATTTCGAAAAACTCAGCCTGTCACTCGATTTCAATTACTACTTAAAGGAACTTCTCAAAAAATTTCGGCACTAATTGTGAGTATGTAAGTAATTATTTCTTTCGGAAAGACGTTTATTCAAGGAGGTGTTTATAAATAGGGGGTGGTTAAGTAGGGGAGCAAGAGCTTTGTTTGAACGATTGCAGTTCTGTACTCCAGATTGAATAAAAGCAGAATGATTCCAGTTAGAACATCTTGTCTTAAGAATTAATAATCATTCTGAACAATAGTTAAAATACAAATAATATTCAATTGTCTGATTATAAATTAAATTTACGCGCCTCCAGAGTATATGAAGGGTATACGGCTCTATAAAAAAGTGTCGATTTCCAGTCCCGGGGGGGGCAGCTGGGCAAAAGGACCGACGGGTATGTGCGGGCACTAAGGGTGTCTTTTTCAAGGCACCTCAAATGCACTGTAAGGGTCGGAAAAACTAGAGATGCACTGTAAGGGTAGAAATTTCAGAAAATTCTTGAAAAATCTAGATATTTTGACCAAAAATGCTAGAATTTTGACCATTTTTTGCACGAAAGGATTGAAAATTTGGGGGAAAATGCACTCTAAGGGTATGATTTTCACTGATTTTTGCTGCACTGTAAGGGTGCAATTTTAAAAGCCAATTTTTGGCCCGCACATACCGTCAGTCCGCAAACCCAGTGCCCCCCCCCCGTTTCCAGTAGTCTCCACAGGAATTACGCGTGTATTTCGTGAAGAGTTTTAGACATCCAGTTATAAATCAAGTTATTTAATTTTCGATGCTCCTTCTCGTCATAAGTGCGAAACAATCTAGATTTTGAACACCAAGGGTGAAACGTAACTGAAATGAAAGAAATAAAAGTTACATTACAGACAAAAATGCCAGCACTTCCTTAAATTAAGAAATAATTAATAAATTGGAATGAAAAAAATACACATCTACATTCTAAAAGAAGATCCACATTGATTATTTTATCACTGCACTAATATTTCCTTTTAACAGCGTAGTCAGCAGCCATCTGTCATACTAGCAAAATATAAAGGTATGTGATCGGTCTACACGTTTTTTTATAGGAATAACTTTTATCAGAATATCAGGGTGAGATTTCGGAGGTTTCGAACAATAGGCCTATTATTTAGAACGATAGAAAAATGAGAATAACACTCACCCTCAGCCAATTAACACTATAATTATAGAAAAGCGTGTATTTACCTCTCTTTTAGGTCTTGTTGATGTATCATACAGCCAAAATAACATAGGTTACCAGTCGGAAGTAGTTGTTACGTTAAACATTTTTGATCTTTAAAAACGCCACTGTCATATAAAAATGCGATACTGAAATGAGAAATCGAGATTTTACATTATAGCACTCATGAAAACTTTTCCTTGTATTCCTAAAGACAAAGAAAAAAACGTGCAGTTCAGACAGAGATCTCATTTTTACTAGCTACAAAGTTTAAAAGGGCTCTATAAAGTAGATATGTGTCAGTAATCAAAATTTACCACTCTTTACACCCATGTGCATGAATAACTTTTCTTATCTTGCCATGTGAGTCAATCTTTTTTCCTTGTGTCATGCCATGTACCACCGACATTTCTGTAACGAATAAGTAAAGTATGAACATTCGACTCTTGTTATGTCGTACCTCGAGATGTTAAATGCCTTTAAAGATAAATTCAGTCTCACATGATTTTGCCTACAGATCAAATTTTCTATGGCTCAAACGGTTACTAAATCCTTTTTTTTTCTCAGTATTACAAGGTGAAAGGATATTTCATACCTTTTAAAATTTTTTTTCGTGACGTTAGAAAGAATCATCTCAATAAATTATATTATTTGCTATAATATAGAAAAAAAATTAAAAATTTAGAATGCATAAGAAGTAGAACATTATGCCCATAAATGCAAATAGACATCAAACACATTGCAAGCTATATAATGTACAAATTAGGATTAAAAATTTTCATTAGCAGTTTACCACTTCCCAAAAAGGTCAAATTTAAGACTAGTAAAAAAAATGTAAAGAACTAAACGGTATATAAGTTCTTACCTCGCTGATTTCTATTAAGCATCAATTTACTTTCCTGTGTGAGCCTTGCACAGGAGACTATATGATAAATCTAACCTATTTAAGCCTGTGTGAACCTTGCACAGGAAACTATATAATAAATCTAACCTAAACCTGTGTGAACCTTGCACAGGAGACTATACAATAATTTACTTTTCCTCAAAGCATTATTATGAGAGACTTAAAATCATCTTGCTGAGCTAGGGGCTAAAACTTCCAAAGTTGAGACAGAAAAGTAGGACTGTACAAAAATGAAATATTTAAAACAAGGGTTTACTTACGAAGTAAAACCTTTCAAGAATTTCTGGGCTTTAACTATGGGTTCTATCTGTCGTTTATTACTTACCAACTATCAAATATAAGTTTTCGAAAAAGCTAAATTCTTTTCCTTATCCTTTAATGCTAAACGAATTCTAGCTGAGGGCTTCTTCAAATTTTTTATAAAATGAAATACTGTAAATGCATCACTGAACATAAATATTTAAAATTCACAGGTAAAGAAGGGTATGATTGTGTATACGAAGATTTTCAATAAATAATTCATTAAGTTTGAATGCACCGTATCAATCAGCTATCAAAGATGATTGATACCAACACCACCCTTCTCCACCTGTAAATTAAAAATAACCCTCCCTCCAAAATCCCTCTCCCAAAATTTCCCAACTCTACCCTCTCTCACACCCCTGGAAATCTCTCCCCCCTTACCACCTCTACCTCGACCCCCCCTGTCAGCTCTAGCCCCTCTAGCACCCACTACACTACCCCCTCTCCCTCTCTCATCCCTTCCCACTACATCATCCTCTCTACCCGTAGCAATACCCCCTCTACCTCTACCCCGACCTCGACCTAAACCACGACCCCTGCCCCGACCACCTCTACCCCTTCCACCCCTACCCCGATTTCTTCGTCCCACCCGCCAAACAAACCAAGAAGCGTCTTTGCCTCCCAAACTCTTCCATTTATTGAAGGCGCTGGTTGACATTGGCCCGGGATGGTCCAGACGATACTCATCAAAATCGGCACGTGTGAGTTCCTTAAAAAGAATATCAAATTTACTTAAACATAAAGTAGAGTACCGGTTACACGGTCAAGTTCAAAGGGTATAGAATAGATGGTTTTGACATTTGGCACTTCAACGTTTCGGTGCAAGAAAACCATGGTCTCAATTGATTCTTTAATATCGTAAATTTTACTCACAACTGGTTCATTCGGGGTTTCTTGTTCATCGTTATTTTCAGGCGTCTCTTCAAGGAGGAAATCTCCATCCGTGTGGTCATTCTCACTACCCTCAGCGTTCCCAAATCTAGTCAGCAATTGTTCAATATCCTGTCTGTGCTTGTTTTGGATTGATTCAATTGAATTTTTATGTTGTTCATGCAATTTATCGACTTGTTCTTGAACCCTTTGTTCGAGGACTTGCCTTAAATCTTGTTGCTGTTGCTGATGTTGATTGCCGTCTTTGGTGCGTTCGCAGAAGAATCTGTTGTATCTTTGCATTACTGTTTTCATTTTATTTCTGAAAAAGAAAGTAGGTTACACTGTTATTTAAACATTAAATCAGACCAGCCATATGATCTGTGTTTCTCGAGATATGGTACCCCATTAATGTAGTAGCATCAAAAGAAATTTTCATTTTAAATAGGAGCGTCGGTTCTTGAGTAGTGCGGCTATTATCAAATTTCATAAACTTAACAATTTTGCTTTGAATGGGTGGGGTTTGGAGACTTCCTCATGGAGGGTTAAGAATGTAGCTCAGTGATTTAAATAAATGACATCACCCTTTAAAAAAGTTTCCTCTGTACCAAATAAAAGTCTAAATTAGACAATAAAAAAGGTCAAAAGTCCATTCGCTTTAAACGTGCACTCTTTTTTGCTACTGTAAAACAAAGCATGTCGGCATAATTTGACTAATCCCTTTGAGAATGATTTCCACATGGTAGGTAAAAAGAGTGTACGTATAAAGCGAATGGACTACAATTACAAAAGAGTAAAAATTCGCATCTACTAAACATATGAGATAATATGCATTGTTTCGAAGAAGTAAGAGTGGGACACACACTCTTAATTTTCACATCCTTAGCAAGTTGACTTTTTTGTCAGACTGCTTTAACATATCATAATGGATGCTACTTCCACATCTAACATCAATGTGGTACACATCACATCTACTTAACATATGAGATGGTGTGATTCATGAAGTGAGAGTGGGACACACACTCTTAATTTTCACATCCTTAGCAAGTTGACTTTTTTGTCAGACTGCTTTAACATATCATAATGGATGCTACTTCCACATCTAACATCAATGTGGTACACATTCACATCTGCTTAACATATGAGATGGTGTGATTCATTCATGAAGTGAGAGTGGGACACAAACTCTTAATTTTCACATCCTTAGCAAGCTGACTTTTTTGTCAGACTGCTTTAACATATCATAATGGATGCTACTTCCACATCTAACATCAATGTGGTACACATTCACATCTGCTTAACATATGAGATGGTGTGATTCATTCATGAAGTGAGAGTGGGACACACACTCTTAATTTTCACATCCTTAGCAAGTTGACTTTTTTGTCAGACTGCTTTAACATATCATAATGGATGCTACTTCCACACCCGATTACTTTATAATTCTTCTTATTTTAATATTCAAAAGGTGTGGTGCACAAATCTTCTTAACATATAAGATGGTGCAATGTTTGAAGAAGAGTGAGACATACACTCAAAAACATTTTAATTTGTCTGGGCCTCCCAACCACCCTTCCAGACATGCATTTTAACATAAATGCCCAACTCCGACAATCTCCACAAATGTCATCATTTTATTAGCGTGAACTGTACAAAAGACATGTCTTATAAAAAAATCCACATCCATTTATTTCCTTGTCAGTGTTAATCATGCACTTGAAATTTACCTCAATTTTTGTGTATCACGCATTTAGAACAATTAGGTACTGTACAATTGGCATCATATATACCATCATCACAAAAAGAATCAACTTCTCTGAGTAATTGTAAGTATTGTTCAATAGAGCACATATTTTCTGATTTTGTCTTTGCAGAGAGGTTTTGCAGTCGTTTTTCCTCTTCCTTTCTTAGTTTTAGTTGTGGGTTTCGGTTCAAGTATTCCAACCTTGAAAATGGTACTGATTCCGCTAAACACCAATCTTCATCCTGTGTAACACGTGAAAAAGCAGTGTAAGATGTTCCACAGTTTAACTGTTCCATCGTAGTTTCAGAAGACAATTTAATTATAACATTAGTGACTTGTTGGTTTGGCCCTATTGTCATACCTTGAGATTTTGCAATAGTGATGGCATAACCTGTTATCAATGGAAAGCCAGTACGCTTACAACATTTCTTAACATCTTCACAAGTGACAATATTGGCTGTGATTGGAACCCAGGTAGGGTGGTGTTCATCCCAAACTGGTCCTTTGTATCTTGGAAAGTCAACAATAACAATCTCTGGCATCTGTGGTGGTTTGACATTAGGTTTATAGATAATACTAATAACTGTTCCAATAGCACCATTGTTTAATCCAAGCCTGGTCATACAACCTTGATTTCGTGTCAATATAACTCTACATCCAACAGCAATGACAGTCCTGTTGGGTATTTGCGACAAGGACTCTTTTGCAGTGTTGTGGTGTTTTCCATAGCCAGTGCTTTTGAATTCAGCATTTACAACTCTCTCATTATTATGATATTTTGAGTTTAAAACAGAACGGTTGTAACAATTTGCCTCCTTCCATGTTTCTGTTAAGCAAATAACATCTGAAGTTTCATCATCGAAATTCTTTTTTTCTTCAGGAGATAAATTATCATAACATCGTTGATTTATTTCCTCCCAGTCCTTTCTGGTTACATTACCGATTCGTAGATTGTCTAAGCGTCTCAGCAATGCGGATTGGTTGGGCTGTTGGCGCATGATTTCTTCTAATACAAAAACATCTTCAAAATTTTTATAAACGAGCGCACCTGCTATATCAATTGGTTCAGTTGATTCAAGGACTTTATCAAATAGATTGCGTTCCCCAATTGCTCTCAATTGAAATATATCACCAAAAAAGTTAAAAGTGGGAATACATCCAAATGGTACACAACTTTCAATGTCTAATAGATTGGTTGACATTTCAGAAAACCTTCGATGGAACCATGCCAAAACATACTGACCCACCATTCCTCTTTCGTCTGCATTAAGACACATGAGAGAGAGTTGTTTCTTATCGTCATCAAGTGTTAAAGTTTTTAAATGGTCGCTCTGATCAGCAGACATGGGGCGGTCAGCAAGAGTAAATTTTTCTTTTGTTTTTCTAGGAATGTTAACACATGAATGAATGGTGCCACCATCAGGTAAAAGCAGACCTGCAGCACTTGTGGGGGCAACATTTAAAACAGATCGATTACATTTGAAAATGCGGCGAACAAGACGGGTGACGATTTTCACAATCTGTGATTTGCCCGTACCTGCTGGGCCCTGAACAATAAGTCTTTTACAATTCTCGTACCCAACAGAAAAATTACCTCTGGCATACTCTAATAGAATTTTTATATTGTAATTAACAATCAGCATTTGAATGTGGTTCACTAATTTTGGGTCTACATCTGGCAAAGTACAAAGTCTTCCTTCTCTAAGAAAAGCTTCATTGGCTTGCTTCGATACGTCTGATAGCCACATTTTAGTTTCTTCAATCTGAGCATCAGAAAGAGATTCAACACCAAACCATCTTAAACCATTTGTGTGCCAATCGAAATCATCCCCACCACTATATAGCACTTCCTCGTCAACAGGAGCCTCTTCAATGGATTCTCTGTTCTCTCTTGCAATGTCTCTAAGGAGAAGGGCTCCCATTGTGTCAAAGACAGAGTCTTGTGAAGCTTGACTATCTTGACTTCCAAGTGTAGATTGCGAGAAATTGATCTCTTCCTGTGGTTGCTGTCTTTGTTTTTTTTTCTCACGTCTTGCAACCTTTTTATCATATTCTATCTTGGCAAACTGTAACATCATCTTGACAGATTCTGGACAGTGTTCAGAATCAAGGAAAACGGAGAAGGACTCTGTATATGTATCAAAACCATTCATAAGATCTTCAACTTTTCTCCAAGTACCAGGTGAGAACTTCATCAGGAGTTCTTTGGAAAAGTCTTCACCAGTTGGCCACACCCAAAAGCGTTGACAACCAGTAAAAACAGGAACATGGTCCTTACCACAAGGAGATCTCTTTGGGCAATCACATTTTTTAAGAAAGTCATAAAAAGTCTGGTAAGGATTTTCATTTCTTCTGCCTTCTCCAAGAAATTTATCCAATTTGTTTTCCTTTGTAACTTGTCCATCATTAGCATTAAGATCACACACTCTGTAACCACTAATACCAGCTCTTTTAAATCTTCTGCTGCAGCTGTATAACTTTCTTTTAGTATTGATAAAGTCAGCAGCAGATGATGGAGTGTCTACATAACCTACTGTCTTTAAAAGCAATCTCTGAGCCACCGACTTTAGGGATATTGTTGGTTCTGCTTTATTCAGTATTTGCTTGTATAGATCAATCAGTTCTTGGGTTGAAGTGTTGCCTTTGCAACAATATCCAGTTATATATCTTATCAGTGCTAAAAGGTCTTGGGAGACAATGGGTTGGGTGTCACATTGCCCTGCCCAGGATAACAGCCTGAGACGTATATGTTGAACCATCCGAGGATGATCATTTCTCCCTTCATATCTTTGTATTTCACCTTCTGTAAGTCTAGCTGCAAAAGGATTTGTCTCTTTTCCAGAAGATCTTTTACTTTCCTCATCATACTCACCAAAATGATGCCTGCAGTATCGAACAACTTTTTTAACCTGTTGACCATTTTCATCTTTTTCCTTTGTGGTAACAGTTTTCCGGCGGAGACAATATGAGCTACAAGAGTGTAACATGACCTTATTAACTGTATCACTATGTAGTTCTTTAACTTTGTTTTCATCTGTTTGACAGAGAATACATTTTTTTAACACATTAGCATCTACATTTGGCAAAGTTCCTTCTGGTAGTGGCCATTGATGTTTATTTGGAATCCATTCAGGTGGTTTATCCTCATAGTATTCAACTGCACCCCCTGCAGGATGCATAGAAACGAATTGGGGAGAAAAAACACCTTCTCCGTTCAACTCATTGGTTTGGAGCCATTTTTCTAAGTCACTGGCAATGTTGACTGCTGGATCATCCTTATCTTGAGATAATATAGCCTTGACTATTAGATAGTGGAGTTTTGAAAAATATAATGAGTGAGAATGGATTTGGCCTCGTGATTTGGCAAATTCATAACGACTCCAAAACTCTTCATATTGAAACAGGTCTTTTAAAACAGTATCTTTATAATTGGTATGTCTTATATCAAAGTAAGAGGTGACAATGTGTTGGTTTTGTAATATTACCTGGTGACGGTACTTGGAATCATTTGTAAATTTAAGTCTAACATCACTTTCTGATTCTCCATTAATTTGAGCAATATATTTGATCAAAACATTATGCAATTGAGGCCAGTGGTGCTCAGCACAGCTACTGGTGTCAAAATAAGTAGGGTAAACCTGGTGTTCTTTCAACATAAAAAAACAAAGTGAGTCTAATTCATGTTTTCTCTCTCGCCAATATGGTGCTGTGTCAACTAGATTAGCACTCATTGATAATATTTTGCGAGGAATTGCCTCGTTTTCATTTTCTAGTTGTTGAACTAACTCGTCCCTTGTTATGTGCTTTTCATTAATTTGTTGGTTAACGCAAAAACTTCCTTGATTTAAAGCTTTTTGACGCAGACTGATATTCATGAGATGAAATTTTAAGAATCTGTGAGCAGGTACACGATTGTCTTTACAAAAGTATATATGATCAATCCAGTCCTCAAATTTTAAATTCCTGGCTGCTTTGATAGTGTAATCACAGGTTCCATTAACAAATATATGAGGATAGCACATAGTAAAAAATCCCTCTGTGGAAAGCTCTGGGATAGGTTTTTCCCTTTTGTTATTGTGTAGCTTACCTATGTCGGCTATCACACCTGTTTCAATAAGTTCTTCGATATTGCAATTTTCTCCAAGAAATAGGCGTAATGCATTTTTAACATTTTCATCTGCATCAGAGTTGGTTAGTTGGGCTGCAAATCCTGAAGATGTTGTTAATTCTTCATCTACAGCAAGCTTTTCAAACTGACCTGGTGCTGGTCCCCTATCTTCAGTAGCCTGTTCAGTGTTATTATTATCAGCTGAAACTATTGGAAGTCCTTCAACAATACCATGATTTTCAGGAATGTTAAGAAGCCGATCCAGTTCAATTGTTACATCATGATAATATGGATTGGGCTGATATAAAAAATATTTACCTTTCAGAATTCTCCCTGATATATGATCTTTTCCATGATACTGTGTGTATCCGTGTTGTGGGTTGTCTAGCCCATAATAAGGAAATCCAAAAACTAAACCATTGAGAGCATCTTGAACCCTTTGTCTAGAGGCCATGTATGCTTTAGAGTTATTGCTACCACTTCTAATCAACAAAATACCAATCTCAGTGGGCAATTGAGGCAGTTTTGTAAAGATTTTTAAATTTGAAGGTATGGCTACTGCGTGTCCTTTTGAAGCAAGCATGCCATATTTCAAACAATGAACATAAATGGCAATAGAGATTTTTCTAATTAGCAATGTTTCAACAAAAGTTAACCCTTTTAAAAATGGAGGAACATCAATGAAGTTTTGATTATTGTGCATCAAATTCCTTTGGTCATCATGAAAACAATCAATAGGAGAGGACAGAGCTCCTGAAAATAACAGTGCTTGGTTTTGATTACCTTTTTGCTTTTTATGAAATTCATTATTGCACCTATTACATCTTTGTTCTTGAACTTGCCAAAAGTTAGGATCCTTTTGCTTTTTAGGGACTTGTAAAAAAAATTCTGGCCTGACTTCCTGGCATGTAATACATTCAGAAACAGTATGGCTGTCTTCTCCTTCAATAAATTTTGAAATAGCCTCTTTAACAAGAACGTTTTCATGGATTTGAAGATCACCGTGACTGTGGACAAATGAGTTAGGTATAACGTTGCTTGTTACTTCAGGTTGTTCAACCATTTCAATGTCTCCATTATTTTGCAAGGGAACATGATTGTTATCATCTGAATGATGTAGTTGTATATCGTTTTTCTGTGTTGTAAGTGGATTTTTTGGAAAAACGTACTTTTACATAAGATGTCTAGCTCCTTGACGATCTCTTGATGCTTTTTTGATTTACCTATGGGTATTTGTTGATATGATTTTGACACAGGAGGAAAAGTTATCTTTAAATTCTGGTCAGCCTTCTGAGAATGAAGAGGAGGATTAGTGTTAATTTCTTTGTTCTTTTGTGATGGAGATGTACATATTGAGTTGTGACAAGAGTCTTTAGACACACTAGCAGAACTAATTTCAAAATGAATTTCTTGTGCATTTGATTCATTTATTTTAGATTTATTATGACATGTTTCAATATTAACAGACTTTGTATTCTTATCATTATTGCTGGTTTTCTCTACACAAATTTTTTTTTCTTTAATTTCACTTCGCATAGCTTTTCTACGTTTCCTCTTTGTTGTAATCGATTCATTTTCAATAGGTGGTAAAAAGGTGACATTATACATACTACATTCTCCCTGTAAAAGTTTATCAGCTTTGTCTTGACGATGTTTCTCTTTGCCTGTGTATGTTGTATTTTTCTCTCCCTTAGACAATGTTAGAGATGAAAAAATGTGTGGTTTGACAATACTATTTTCTTTTGAATTAAGGGTTGATGAATTTTGATTGGGTGTTGCCCCTTCTTTTTTGTTTGATTTTCTATAGATTAACAAATATGGAACAATCTGATCATTGACTTTACAATTGAAATTGGGATCTGGAATAGTTGACACTTTTGCATCGTTGACAAAATACCATATGTTCCCATAGTTAACAGCAGCAGTATAGTGACCTGTGTTAGGAGTATCACCATGATGGTAAATAACTGCTTGCAAGTTTAGATTCCCTAGCAATGTATTTTCAAAATAAGTTTCAATATTCAAGTTGGGAACTAATTTTCTTGAAGTGTTTGAAGCATGATCATAGCAAAATATTTTTAGTGAGACAATCAAATATTCAGATATGTTGATAATAGTTTTACTTTTTGTGGCCTGTGTGTGGAATGGGCAATTTGCACAATCATACAAGTCATGGAGCAATTCTCCATGTGGATCGTTTACTAGTCTCGAAATTTCATTTTTTATAGAATAATGATTGAAACGATTAGGAAACTCAATATGGCACATAGTCTCAAATAAAGTTTTCTCTGACGCATTATAACATGTTTGACATAATATAGACTCTAAGCTAGATATGGTAAACACAGATTCTTCTGGTGCGGAACTTAGATTTAAGTCATAAATTTGGTACAGCATATATATTAGACATTCTTGAGCATCAAACTGTTGAAAACGACTGTGATCATATTCTGCCCCAAAATGAAAAGAGGGAATCAGGTGGTATGTTTCAATTGGTATGTTTGATGATGTCATGGCAATAAACAATTCTCTAATCATTGTCTTTCCTGAGTTATTACTGTTAATGTCAAATTCATAAACAAATTCACGAAAAGTCTTGAGAGAATATAATGCTTGAATAACAGAATTAAAAAAGCAGACATTTTGGCCCAAATTTCTTAGCCCTAGTGGGGAAAGTCGTGATCGTCGTGACATTTTTTTGCGAACACGATCGATGGATTGGTATTGGATAATTTATAGCGCAGTGTGGGACTCTTCTGTTACAGTATTAATTTTTTAAACGTTATCAATATCGTTGATAAATGATTTGATATTATTCCTAACAATTTGAATTTCCTTCGCAAAAATTAAGTGAAACTTTTAAAAGGTCTATAAAGAACGGAGTGAAACCCTAATTCAATATGTTTCCTTCCTACAAAGCAGTGAAACTAAGTGAGGAAAAAGTCAACAAAATGTACTTCCCTATACACAGCTATAGATAATGCTGATGATGGTAACATAAAAGTTGTGTTACTTGTCTTGTGTGTAGGTGGTGTTATAAATCCAAAACTATAAATGGTGAATGAACCTGAAGATATGATTTTTCCAAGTGATAACTGCAACACCAATAACAAAGACAGCAGAGCAATAAATTTACTAATATGCAGAATTTTCAGTTTGAGCTTCGAGGTCGAGGAAATTCTTGAATGCAAAAAATTCAAAATGGATATACACAAAGATCGAAACCATGACAACGAAAATATCATAACCAATCAGCTGTCTGATATAGTGGGGGCGGGAGGAAATGTACGGGAACGATGGAATATCTATTATGGAAATTGCCCTGACTCGGAGATTTTCGGCGCCGTAGAGTGGTTCCTTTTTTGGACGAAACTATCCTAAATACAATCTACCAAACCGATATTGAAAAGCCTCCTACCTGGATGAAAACAACAGGGATGTGAATAATAATCCACATTTAACAGATGGGAACTAAATTTTTGTTTTCGTCTTGCGCTCCCCTGGGTATATAGAATTTAAAGGTACATGCACACTATAGCAAAACTGCTTCGCTCATGTATATTCGCTTCGCAAAAATTGACAGTGCATCCATGAAAATTAAATGCTGACGTGCGTGGGTACAAAACGTAGGATTTTGTATTCTCATATCTGTAGAAGATACCAACATGACATTTTGGGGATTTTGGTTCGAACCCCGGGAAGAACTGGAGCAAGGGACGTTGTCAATAGCATGGGAGATTTTTCTTTGCTCCACCTCGTCACCGCTGTCGTAGGCATCCAAACCAGCCTCATTCTTGTGTCCAGTAATGCCGATTATCTCTGAACGAGGAACACTGTTGGCTTTCAATCTCTTCACAACTGTCTTTCGAGCTGAGTGGTTGGTCAATTTCTTACCAGACGTAGATGCCGCAAGAGGAGAATTTTGAATCATTCTCTTCATGATTGAGTCGATGGTATTTTTACCCATGTTTTGGTTTTTGAACCAAAGATTTGTTGTTGATTCTCAACTTCAGTTGAGCTATAATCTGAGAATGTCTGTATGTATGTCTGTATGTATGTATGTATGTATGTCCGTCCGAAAACTTTAGGGCAGGCTGGACACTTCAAAAAAGGTCGGATTTGGCTGAAATTTGGCACACTTGTTCCTTGGGTGAATATCTGGGGGTGTTTTTTTCATTTTTTGAAAATTTTGTTTTTTGGAGCCTGGGGACGAGTTTTTCGCCAAAACGAGGCTAAAACTTTGGGGCAGCCTGGACACTTCAAAAAAGGTCGGATTTGACTGAAATTTGGCACACTTGTTTCTTGGGTGAATATCTGGGGGTATTTTTTTCATTTTTTGAAAATTTTGATTTTTGGGGCCTGGGGACGAGTTTTTCACCAAAACGAGGCTGGCAGCCTGGACACTTCAAAAAAGGTCGAATTTGGCTGAAATTTGGCACACTTGTTCCTTGGGTGAATATCTGGGGGTGTTTTTTTCATTTTTTGAAAATTTTGATTTTTGGGGCCTGGGACGAGTTTTTCACCAAAACGAGGCTGGCAGCTTGGAGACTTTAAAAACGGTCCGATTTGGCTGAAATTTGGCACACTTGTTCCTTGTGTGAATATCTGGGGGTGTTTTTTTCATTTTTTGAAAATTTTGATTTTTGGGGCCTGGGGACGAGTTTTTCGCCAAAACGAGGCTAAGACTTTGGGGCAGCCTGGAGACTGCAAAAATGGTCAAATTTGGCTGAAATTTGGCAGTAAACAGTAAGTTTATATTGTTGTATGCAAATTTTTTAATAATTATGTTTCATCTTTTTCAGATATAAAATACACTCTTTTTGGATACACCAGCAAGCAGCTCTTCTTTTTCCGGCAACGTAGCGCTTACTAAAAAAAGGAGACTTCTAGAATCAATTACTCCATCATAAATTACTAATCAAATGAGTTTTTTCATAACTTTTTCATATAATTTTTTATTTTTGCTTAATTTTTTGACGATTTTCTAGCGAATATTTCATTCAATTAGAAATTATATTATCATCATGTTTTTCGGGAGTTTTTTTAATATTTTTAAATTTTCAATTCTTCAATAGTTACCCAGTAACAGTAAGTTTATATTGTTGTATGCAAATATTTAATAATTGCCTAATGGAATGTTTCATCTTTTTCAGATATAAAATACACTCAATACTAAACATAATATGTCTAATACAACAACAACCGACGCCGAGTCACGACCAAAAACCTTTTTGGATACACCAGCAAGCAGCTCTTCTTTTTCCGGCAACGTAACGCCTACTAAAAAAAGGAGACTTCCGGAATCAACTACTCCATCAAAAATTAGTAATGTTTCTATGAATGTGGAACAACTAATCAATAACATGCAAGATACCTTGACCAAATTTAGTAAACATTTGTGAACCCAAGAAAACTTTAATATCTTGATAAATTTTAAAATCAATTTTCGTATATGATAAATTATGGGAAATTAATTTTTCAGAGCAACGTGTGAACAAAAGCCACAAAAGGTTTGAGGAACTTTCTCCTAAGTTATTTATTTTGAAAGGCTCTTAGGACGAGGACACTATTCTAACGCACATAAAAAAATGAAAAAATTAAGATAAAAACACCCCCAGGTATTCACCCAAGGAACAAGATTACCAAATTTCAGCCAAAACGGACAAAGTATATTTGCTACCTAATACTAAATATTTGAAATGTTACAATTGGGCCTTCTAATAACGGGAAAATCTGAAGTTGAGCCCAGTGCGGTGCGCACGTTCGACTATTTATGATTAATAGACAAATACATTGGACCCGATAATCGAAGTGATAGTGGTCGTTTTGAGAGATAAAATTTGTAAATCATCACTGGGCAACGAGAAGAACCATTAGCAAACATCTTGGGTTGCACTGATCTGTGAATCTCTCGAAGACCATTTTGTCTGGTTTTGGAAAAACTTTCAGCAAAGGTGAGAAGTTTCCTTCTTCATCAACTTTCCATGTAAAATCTTCAACCTTCATTATGTGATGCTCCTGGCGACCTCTCAAACCGAAATGCATTGTAAATTGCCACCAGATAGTATTGATAAGGGAAAATGCATTTTCAATACCAAATTGACCACACTCCCAGTGTCTCCTCCTCTGCTCTCGTTAAGCTGATCGCCTTGTTTGGTCTTTTCCCCATTCCTTGCTCTCGTAAGAACCTAGCTTTTCCTTCTAAAACAGCTCGAGAACTCTCTGTCTTTAATGATAGAGTAGTTGTAATATTTTTCTTTCAAATAACGGTCAATGCCAGATTAAAGGCTTGCTAATGAACCAGGTTCATAGTCTTTACCATTTTGTTTTTTTTACTTCAGCAAAGAAGCGTTGCAACATTTGGTCAAGTTCAGTTGGGTCAAGATTCTCGATATCCTTTGGTTGTTGTCGCTGGTCAGCCCAAGTGTCGAATGTTCTTTTACACAGACTGGTAGATTTTGTAGTATTAGAATTTTTAGATTTTGCAATAAATTCTTGAATTTCATTTTCATCACAACTACCAAAACGATCCATTTTATGTTATTTTTCTTGTCAAAAAGTTTCCCAACAGCCGAAAAAAAATTTTTTTTGTTTTTGTTTTGATTTTTTCATGATTCGAACGTTTTTGTTTTGGTTTTCGTTGCCGCTTACCCAGTCCCCCAAAAGTCAACGCGGTCATATTTCCAGACTAAAGAAATATGAAATATCGCAAATATCTCGATGCTCTCGACCAATCAAAACGCTGATATTTTTTTGGGTCGGCAATAAGAAAATATTAACAAAGTCATCGTTACGGATTAAAAAAAAATTATATGTACTGGACGTGTTTTGTTGAGAAAGCCGTTTGAATGGTTGTTGGAGAAGATAAATTGAAATGAATTTGTGGAATGCGCCATTAATTTTACAGTTAGTGTCTGGCATAAATTTGAATTATCTATCCTGTTTAGTAAATTAGATCTCATCAAATCTGATTCGTTTAAGACATTTTCCATTTTTGTCTGGTCAAAGGTGAACGTAGTTGACTATTCGCATAAATTATAAAAATCATTTCGAGACAAAAATGGTCAGTTCTTATAGCTCAAAACAAAAGAAGCGTATTAACACGTTCGCTGCCAATTACGAGATTACTCGTAGTAGAGGAGCTAAAATGCCGAGAGTACTTCAAAGGGGAATAATTTTGGTACAGAAACTATTGGCTTCTTTTTCATTGCTTTTTCGTGACCCAGGGGGGGGGTACTGACCTTGACAGCCGACGGGGACATGCCGCTAGAATAGAAGATTGGGACCCTGAAAATTGTCTAAAATAACCAGAAGTCAACCCTGTCAGATTCACATCTTGAAAATTACTAAATTTGGGACCCTGTCAGATATCTTCAGAGCCTAAAAACGGGACCCTGACCAGTGGCACTTCCCAGTTTCCAATTTTGCCGAGGTGTCCACTTTTCAGACTCCAGTGGCATGTCCCCGTCAGCCGTCAAGGTCAGTGTCCCCCCTTTTGAAATTTGAAATTGGCCTTTGAAATTGGACCCTTACAGGACAGATAAAATTTAACCCAATTTGAGTAAAACCTTACGTTTTTTAAAAACTGTCGACCTACCTTTTTGAGGCAAATCATGATCAGATTTTGCATATTTCGTTTTTGTTTTTTTTGCTCATTTCGACCGTTACAGTGCGCTCAACTCTTTCAGCACGGCCCCAACTAATTCCGTTCTATTTGAAACGATACTTTTCGGCTGCCATGACTTTTTGTGAGGACATGATTTAAAAATCAGGCAAACTTAAAAGATAGAGCATTAAATGAGCTTTCCAACGAACCCAAACATGACCTATTTAGATTGCTCCAAAGCTGAGATGATTGCGTCTGAAATTGGAACTTCTAAACAACGAAAAAAATCGGTTTTTTCGATTTTCGTTGCCCTCAAGCTTTTTTCACATGTACGTAGAATTTTACTTAAGACCTTGAAGAGTGGCGAATTTCCCTAAGCTTACGTAGTGTTTTAAGGCCTTTGCTTACGCTCAAAAAGTTTTGAGCGGAAGGAAAAGTCAGGTAAGAATGTCGGGGAAATTCCCAAAGGACAGCCTTGCAAACGATTTTACGTGCATGTGGTCGAAAAACTGTAACCTTTATAGGTAGGTTCCTTAGGGTTAATGAACGACTCTGAAGTTTAGAGATTTTGAAATTCTAATTTCTCGATTTTCTATTTAAGAAAAGCCCTGACTTTACCCCCGTCTTTAAAAGAAATTTCCAAGCCTAAATGTCAAGCCTAGGAAATTGTCATTTTTTTCCACATATATAGGCATAATAAAATACTGTATTTCTTAAGATCTAAAAGGATTTGGATTAAAAGGAACCCAATTTTTAAACACAACCCATTGAGAGCTATCGACTGGTTATATTTAAAAAGAGCCTTTTAAACTTTAATTGTTTCGCCCGAAAGTCAATGACGCTACCTTATCGGCCAAAATTTATTCGGCCCTAAGTGACTAAATTTTCGCTTGGTGACTAAAAAGGGCCGACTTAAAATTTAGTAAATAGAACCACTTAGGCAGTCCTTAGTGACTAAATTTTGACGAGGTGACTAAAAATAGGGCCGACTAATAATTAAGGCCGACTAAGTTTTCCCCGATAAGGTATTGACAAAAAGAAAAATTCCAATTTTATTTTTGGCAAATCAACATAATACATGAAAACCAGCAAAACTTACTCAAGATAACAAAGTTTTTGTGATTCGCCAATAAGCCCAGATAAGCGCTGAAATTTCTCTCGCTAAAATCTTTCCGATTAAAGTATGTGTGTTAGGCTTAGTAATGAAGTGAATAGGTTTAACAAGGGGTTAATTCTTTTTCGTAAATTTGAAATAGAGTACCTTATTACATGAATACATGAGACATGTAATTAACACTAATGGAAAATTTTCGTGTTAATAAAAACTAATTTTTGACTCGTGTAAATTTACCATCTTACCTCTACCTCAAAATCGTGTTAATTAAGCACCATTTGAATTCTTAAAAGGTGTTATTCGTGTTAATTACCATTCCCTCTAAAGTTTACACCTGGCCATTCACGTTAATTTCATGTCGTGTTAATTTCAAGGTCGTTATATACTTGTCTACTTATTTTCATGTAATAAGGTATGTAGTTGAAAATGCGTGTGCCATTCTTTGCTTATTATTTACTTTTAAATTAAACATAAAATTAACAGTAAACACACGCTAACATCCGAAAAAGAAATCAATCGTCTTTTATTTTTCGTTGTTTGTTAAAAGAATATAAAATAAATTTCAGTACCATTGATTTTACATTTGAACAACCGAACATGACGTTATTACACACAGATGGATGGTCCTTGGAGTAAATGAAGATCTTAATGAAGTTTAGGTATCAAAGTTTATCTTAGTACCCCGACGAAATTTTTTAACTATTAACTGATTTTAGATGGAGTTTCTGGAAATCCATTTCAACCGGGTTAGAAATTTACAGTCCTTTTTCACACCCCTGTCTCAGTGCCCTGGTGGAACTTTTTCCCTCAGTGGGGATGAAAATTTCTATCAAAATGCCAATGGGGGTAGAAAATCTATTGTTTCCAGCTCGAAAATTCCAGTGGGAATGGTTTTGGAGTGCAATTTTTTACATTCAGTTTTCAATGGGGATAAAATCATAGAGCAATTTCGCAGTGGGGTTGAAATTGTAAGATATTTTTTCCACAGGGGACGATTTTTTGGCCTATTTTTCCAACGGGGTGGGGGTCCACCGGGTCTGTGACACAGGGGTGTTTTTTCCAGTTAGCGGACAGTCTACTTAGTGGACAAACATTTTACACGTTTTTTTTATAAGAATGGTGTTTTTTTCATTTCATCATGGATATTCTTAACTTTTTGGCGAAAATCATCCAAAAATCTTCTTATGATATTCTTAGGTTAAGATCGAAATTGGCAATCTACAGGTTAAAACGCATTATAAATGGCATTCTTAGGTTCAGTTGCTAATTTCCATGATGGTGATATTCTTACCATATTCTTAATTTTTTGGCCATTTTCATCATGGACATTCTTATAAAGTGTGTTCTTATAAAAAACAGGGTATACCTCTTTACAGACGCTACCCACTTTTTAACTTTAGATGAAACTCTCACAGCCGAAACTACAAACCAAGTAAAGGCCTTCATAAACTCTTTCTAAATACTCAATTAGCGAACCCGTGGTTACTAGATCAATTCCCCGATATGGTGTTTGCTAAATGGTGGGAGGACTGGTAATATTCTAGCTTGAACTTTGAATATTTTGAACCGTTCGTTATCTTAGGTCGTTAGGTCTAGATAATCACTGAAAACTAGGATTTATAGTTTTTTAATTTCTTTTATGAATTTCCTTTTTATGTGTTGTTCTATCTCTTTTTTTCTGAAATTTAACGGGGCTTTAAATTTGAAATTCAATACTCGCACCGGCAAACTTCAAAAGAAAAAACAAGATAACAAATTTCCTTTGTAAGGATGAACTAAATTTCTTTTGTTTGAAGTCTTTTAAAGAACTTTTAAGTTTATTGAAATAATCAAATTATGCTCTAAAAACTCCTTAGTGAAGTAGTGGGGGAGCTTAAATGAAGGGGGCGTTTATAAATTATTTGAGTCTAACATCGAATATTTAGAGCAAATATATTCTTTGTTTTAGTTCTGTACTAGGATTTCAGTGCAAATTTCTTTGGGTTAGCGACTAAAATTGCATCAAAACTGATCTGGTTACAAAAAAGACTAATATCTTCCTTTTCAATCCTAATCAAAACTTGTATCAAAATATCTAAGTCACAAGTTTTTAATAAATAAGGGGGCGTTTGTTAAATAGTTTTCCTTTTAGGAGGGGCGTTTATTCGAGGGGGCGTTTATTGGAAGTAATACCATTGAGTTTAAAGCCCGAAGGGCTAGAGAAGAATCTCTAACCTTTCTCAGGCAAGAAAAAGTGAAGCCTTAAAAAATGCGCCGTATTTTTTGACGACAGATTGAATCTAGCAATTCCTTTGTTTACGATTGATATTTTTTTTCGAAATTTAGTGGTAAATTTTAGTTTCAATCTGTCATTTGTGTAAAAACCAGGCAAGCCGCTCAAAGGCCGTGCAACTTTGATTGAATTTGTTGGCTTCAGATCCTACCAAGGAGATTCGATTCTAGCCCTTCGGGCTTAGACTTCATTGAGTAATACGGGGCCTTTTGTTTTGAAAATCTCTTGGTTGCATGATTTATGCAGGCAAAAAAAAAAAAAAAGTGTATCCAGATATAATTGGCAGTGGAAACAAAAATGCCTGTAACTTTTGATAGTCAAATATAATAGCAAAAATCTTTTTTTGCTTGTATTATACAATAAAAAAAAGCGCCACATTTGAATGTATTTTTGGTTCAGAAATTCACGATTTTTAGCGGTTAAATTTGCGATTGCAAAAATTGAGTTTTTTTCTACTTACTCTTAGGTGCCAAATAAACGGGCCCCTCCCCCCCCCACTCCCGGCTTGTTAATTTTTCGAAAATTTTCCAACCCCCCCGGACCTTATTAGGATTCTCTAAAAAATGCTAAAAAAAATTTTGTAATTATATTTGACTATCAAAAGTTACAGGCATTTTTGCTTCCACTGCCAATTTTAGGTCAATTTTATCTGGATAGACTTTTTTAGGGTGTTTTGCTGATTTTAAAAGGTTGATATATTTCTTTACACTCCAACGACTCCAATTCCGTGACAGTAATTATCTTCTTACAATCTCTAGAGTAGAACTTAGTTTTAAAATGAGTTATTGGAAACACTATCGATCGATTAGGAAAGAGAGCGAGCAGTTGATGGAATTAGATGTCGAGCACCTCAGCGGAGCACCCCCTTCGGTCGGCAAGAGTAGTACCCCCCCCCCCGGGTTCGAATGTCCAAGAGAATAATGAATAAAGTCATAAAGTCATTTCTAATGTATTTCTTTCATCAATTAAGGTAACGGTGAAATGTATTATATGTGATGCACCTGCAAGAGCATTTCTCAAACAAACTATAAACCATACGGGTTACTATTCCTGTGAACGCTGTTGCATCAAGGGATCTTGGGATGGACGGGTCGTTTTCAACTCAATTAAAGAGGAGGTGGCTAGAACAGACAATGAGTTTGCAAGAATAGCTTATAGCAAACACCAAAAAGGCAAAACACCCTTGATAGAGGCCAGAATTAAGTGCATAAGTCAGTTTCCATTGGATTATATGCACTTAATTTGCCTCGGGGTTGTTAAGATGATACTGTTTTTCTTAAAAACTGGACCGTATCGATGCCGACTTTCAGCTTCACAAGTGCAACGAGTTTCTGAAAGAATTGATAGTTTTAATGGTAAAATTCCTACGGATCTTGCTCGCCAACCAAGAGGTTTAAAAGAGTTAAAAAGATGGAAGGCAACAGAGTTTCGTCAATTTCTATTGTACACAGGACCTGTCGTACTTTCTGGAATTTTAAATCCAACCATGTACACCCACTTTTTATCTCTCAGTGTTGCAGTTTCTATTCTATTGAGTTCGGATTCAAAGAAAAGGAATCATTATCTTCGATATGCTGGAAAGCTATTAAAGTATTTTGTCGCAAACTGTAAAAAGCTTTTTGGATCAACTTTTACTGTTTATAATGTTCACAATTTGCGGCACATTGCTGATGATGTCAAAAACTACAATTGCAGCTTGAATGAAATTTCCGCTTTTCCTTTCGAAAATGTTCTACAAACTCTGAAGAAAATGGTCAGAAATTCAAAAAGCCCGCTTATTCAAGTATCGAATAGATTATGTGAATCATGAAGCCTATTTCCAAAGAAAATAGCCAATAGAGTAAAATTGTCTGTCAGACGAAAGGATAACTGCTTTGGAACAAAGCGATCGCTTGTTTTCGTAAAACACATCAAGGCAAATAATGACGTTATTTGTAACACTGTGAGGTTTAGATACCTTAAACACACGTTTTCAAAACCGATTTCTTCGGACAAATTGAATATATGGTTCATGAAAGGAAACACTAAATAAATTTCAGGAAAAGACGCTCAAAAGAAGTGATTTTATCTCTAAATTTGTTTGTTTACCTCATAACAATGGGCATGCGTTATTTCCTCTTCTTCATGCAAATGTTTGATTGTTTATTAATTTCATAGAACTTATTTTTATTGACTATATTTTAACAAAATATATCAATCGATATCTTTCATTCGACCGGTTCAATATGACCAGTAAGTCACATCAATAAATATTTTAATATATCTTTAACTTACATTGACTGCCTCACTTTCATACATTACACCAATTAACATAGGTCTTAACAATTATGTCTCACAAAATGCATCCAAGCCTTCGGATCGCTCAATACAAAATGAGGCAGTAGATCTTAAGTGTGTAATTTATGGAAAGGTAATTATGAGTCATCTGTTTTTCTTTATAGTCAATTAAACAAAAAAAGTTTATATAAAATGATTTGGACTCGCTTAGTCTTTACCGATGGAGAAAAAACATACGAAGATGTGCTTCCATCTTCTATCAAGAACAAACTATTTTATCAAAAAACTCAACTGAGGATCTACATCGAGGAGCGAAGCAAGCCCGGAGCTGATTGGCTTGTCTATACAATTGACAAAATCAAATGTACAAATAGTAAGAAAAATGATGTACAGTCTGTACAGCACTTTTTTTTCTTACAAGATTGATGTCAACAAGGGCCCCTGTGATGGTGTTATTAGGGTTTTTTCAGGCTTGATTGCGTGGTTTATTTTATTTTAACATTTTCTCGGTCTTTTCATAGAACGAGAATTTTTAATTCAAGTGCGTGTATAATGCCAGTTTTTTTATTATTCATCTTTTTTATTTTTTTTTCTACTAAGAAAGCAAAACAGTTTGTGACGAATATAACTTAACGGAAAGTGAATCAGACATCCGAAAGCACAAAAAAGACCAGACCAGAAAGGAGGTAAGCAAAAACGAAACTTGGATCCAAAGACACAGTATCATTGGGAGTTTTAAGTCCCTCTCGTTTAACAAATTGTTAATATGATTTAAAATATTGAGTCAAATCTAAAATGATCAGTCAAAATCATTCAATAGAATAATTTAGTTCTCAATTTACTTATCTCGAGCAAAATCGTTCAACATTGCTTTATTTTTCAGTATGATTCTACATGCTAAAAAAAAGTTTATTATAAAATTCATTTAAATTTTTCAGCTTCCAACAGTCACCTACCTAAACCACCAAGAGACAAAAATAAATCAGAAACAAACAAAAACAGCAGATCGAAATCTGCAACATATGAGAAACGGTCGGTCGTAAGATCAAGATCGAGATCGCCCGTCAGATCACCCATATGCACAAGATCTCCCACAAGATCACCCACAAGATCACCTACAAGATCTCGCTCAAGATCTCCCACAAGATCACCTACAAGATCTCGCTCAAGATCTCGCACAAAATCACCGGTTCTAAACCCAACTAACCAGGTGGACAAATCGAGGAACTTAAATAAAAAATTGAAAAGTATGTATTTGTTTTTATTTTTCTTTGAAATTAATCAGATATTTTAACTTTTTATCAAAGAAGTGGCGGTGATTTATTTGAAAATTTGGAGCTCATAAACATAAGAAGTTTATTCATCACTATATTTTTACCATACTTATTCATTGTCATCACTATTTATTCATTGTCATCACTATTCATTCTTTTATCGTTTGCAGAATTGGAAAAAAATCAAAAACAGCTGCTTCATACGTTGATTGAAATTAGGCGCCACCTGCAACTCATTATCCAAAAGCTAGACGTTGCTGGAACTTCTACAGATGCTGCTGGTTGTGGTCTTGATTTGGAGCCATACACTAGAGATGAAGATTTTATGGATTTCGATGCGCGAATTGCTGATGAGGAGGAAAAAAAGAAATTGGTAAATATTTGATTTCTTGAAATTTCAAGTTCTTTTAAACTTTGTAGAGCGCAAAATACCACAACAATCAGCAGTATTTAAGTTATGGAAAAAGATAAAAGTAATGAAAAATGGTCATTTTTTATTTAAGTATAAAGTTTTTATAGGGTAAAAAAACTATATTCCAACCCGCATTTTAAAACACCTCTGTCTCAGTGACCCCGTGGGAATTCTTTTAAAAGTAGGGATAAAGAAAGAGACATAAAATCCAACAGGGGTTATCAAAAACGGATTTTTGCGATGCGAAATTATATTGTTCTTTGCTCGAAATATCGGGGGATAGGGCATTTACGTTGATCAAAGTTTAGTGAGAATATCTCAGGGATATCTATGCTATTATTTTCACCGGGGTTGATTTAAACTGGGGGTCCCTCGGGATCTGTGAAACGGGGGTGTATTTTAAATCAGCTAAGTTTGATTATTTCAAATATTTTTTTTTTCATTTTGGATTCTTTTTTTAATTTCAAAATCATTTAAGTCGTCGGCTCATAAATAAAATGACTGGCAGATTTTGTAAAATAAAACGTTACTTACTACTACTTTAAGGACTTTAACTCTTTTGCACCTTTTATAAGCATAATACTTACTTTTATTGTTTCTATTTTTCCAACGTTGGGTCATTCATAAAATTTTCGAAAAAATCTTTCGTTTCTTATTGTTTAGATATTGGCACTCTCACGTATCGGTGGGAAAAACGCGAAGGAGACAACGAAATTTATCTTGAGAAGGTATAAATGATTTTGAGACGCTGTCTTTATTTCCTTAAAGCGTTCTTACCAAAAGTGAATAGCAAGGCCACGAGAAGAAGAAATACCAATAAAATAGACAATTCGAAATGAATGTCCATCAACGTTTTTTATACGAAAAAGTATATAAGAATATAAGGCTTCAAAATTAAAAAAATTAAGAACATGTTCAGAACATTTGAGGGCTTTGCAGACTTTTCAAAAGAACTGAGTAAGCTTACTAAGTAAGGTTAACAATAAGAACATTTTAAGAACATTATCAGGCTTTTTAAACTTAAAACTTGTTCATTCGTAAGTTTCCAAGTTTTTTATCGTTCTTATAAAAAATATATGTATACCAAATGTAATGTCATTTATATTTTTACAAGGGTGATGAGTAATAAAGTGCAAGCCCTCTACAACAGGGAAGGCGTTAACCGAAAAGAGAAAAAGGCATCAGCGGACAGGGTTAGGAAGAAGGCATTCAAAGAAACAAACTTTTACAAAGTTGTTATCGGTAAGTTGACTACAATAGTGTTTCAACCATCATATGAGTTCGCTAATTTATTTGGACCGCTCGGTTTAGTGAAGCTAGGAGCTAAAAGTGCCATTTTGCCTATCCCTGCCACAAAGTAAGTAAAGTCCAAGAGTAATAAACTTCGCTTAGTTTAACCAATGATTTGAGTTGAAGTGTTGGAAATATCAAAATTCTGCACTTTTATAGCTGATGGCGCTTCATAGGTTAACAATAAAAAAGCAACACTTTTGAATAGTCAAGTGAAATCGGATTTCTTTCAAACCATCTATCTATCCCTTTTGAAATCTCTTAATTGTTGAAGTACTTTGAGTCATAATTATAATTTCAAGCTCTAAAGAGATATCCGGAACGTTGTTTTAACGTCAGAACGTTGTGTCTGCTGGGATGAATCAATGTCATTTTTAATGAGGTTTTTATTTTTCATTTTAGACACAGCTCTTTTAGTCAACAAAGATGCGACTGAAAAAGAGATTGTGGATGTGATTGGCAAAGAGTTATGCACTGACCCAGACAGACTTGGTGGGGGAGGAAGGGGGGGCAGAAGAACAAACAGAGGATTAATTTTCACTTTTTGATAAATTATATTTATGAAGAAAAAAAATAAAAAATTAAAATAAGGAAAAACAATATTTTTAAGTATTAGCTTTTTTTATGATTGATTGTTACTAGGAAATTTCTTTGATAGTTAAAAAAGATTCAAAATGCACTGCACAGTGTCATTTAAAACATATTCTCATTAAATAAAACACCCCCTTCTCACAGACCCGGTAGGATTCTTTCAGTCAATGGGGGTAAAAGTAACGGACTGAAAGTCGATGGGGATTGATTTTCCCATATTCCTTATAGCTGTGGATTTAAATTCTTTTGTTTTCAAGTCAGAAAATTCAATGGGGATTGGAAAAATAGCATAATAATTTGCAGTGAGGATCGGTTTATTTCATTATTTTCAGTGGGGACAAAAATGGGAGGATAGCTTTCCACCGGGGACGATATTTTGGTAAAATCTTCCAGTGAGAAGGGTTTCCAGTGGGTCTGTGAGAAGGGGGTGTAATAAAGAAGGAAACAAAATTCCACTTTAATTTGATTTTTCTAATTTCCTTCCTTGGCTGTTGGCTGTTTGTGAAGATTTTTTTTAATAGCATAAACTATTGCAATAAAGAAAATAGCATATAATAAGACGCGCTAAAAGATTTTACAAATTTCGGAGCTTTTCTGCACGTTTTCCAAAAAGCTTTTTTGTTAACCTTTGAGAAGCTATATTCAAAAACACTCAATACTTTTTTCGAATCAGGAAAGACTCAATTCACAAAAATTTACAAAACCCGACAAAAGCTTTATAAAAATTCTTAATTGAAGAAGAATTTTAGGCTCTTTATAAGAATACATTTGAAAATAATATTATAGGTGAATTTGACCAAAAACTTAAGAGTGTCCTAAGTAAAAAAACCCATAATGTCCATTTTTGGAGCTTTTATACCCATTTTCTCTCAATAACAGGCAAAGTGTTTTAAAAAACTAAAAAGTCTAAATTTCCTTAAATTTGCTTATTCTGACAACTGATTTGATGTTAAGGTGGATCCCAACCTAAGAATGTTTTAGGATTTACTTTTCCCAAAAAACTAATAATCTCCATAATGAAATGAAAATCGTGTAAACATCTTAAACAGATCTTAATGTACTCAAGTTGTGGACCTCGTTCTTAATTCTTTCAAAAGATTAGTTAGAACAAAACATTACAGAACCGATGGTCTAGAACCTGTTTGGAAAGTCTTCACCAATAAAAAAAAACATTTTCTGCCATCAAAAGAAATGGCGGTAAAAACACGTTCAGCGATTCTTTATTTAATATATTTCACTTTTTTATTTCTATTTTCTAAACTCTTGGGTGATTATTTTGGAAAATTTCCCCTGTCAGCATTTTCGAAATTTGCTAATGACATTATTCAAAAAGAGGGAATCGAATCAACTTTTAGAAAAAGTAGCCCCACTGGGTACCAAAGACATTGATACAGTACTGACAGTCGGAAACCTTTAATTTGATTTAGGTCTAATTGATTTTCGCTTTTGCAAGCAGCTATCGCCGTTCGTTTTCAAAAATTTTAAATAACTTCAAATTCGTCACGTTGTTTTTTAATTTTAAGATAAAGCTAAAAAAATTATTTTATAGAAGCAAGTAAATTAAGCAATCGGTAGGTGAATTTTTATCTCTATATTATTAAACTATATCATCTTTTCTGTGTTATGAAATAATAATAAACTTTTATAAGAATACGTCAGAGATTTAACACTCAACTTTAACTTAACTTTTTTTTAAGCACCAAAGCACCAAAGATGGTATTCCATAAAAAGATCATTGTATCAAGGAGAAGACGAAATGGTATGTAAAAATTGATTCTTAACCTTATCACAGACCGTACCCGACTCCCTCTGCTGGCTGGAAATATTATTTAACAAAACAGTGGAAAATAAATAGGGGGTTCGTAGGGTTTCGAAATACCGTTTTCCCGTCAAAATTTTTGCTGAATCCCAGAATGCCGAAAATTGAAAAAAAAATAACACCGTCACACCGGTTTGTAGAGGTTCAAATACCGACATAATGACAAAGAGTACGGCCAAATATCGTCACCGTCTGATTTTAAAATACCGTTTTCCCGTCTTTTTTTGTGTCAAACCCCGTAATACCGTACTAAAAAATGGCCAATCCCGTCACACCGCAAAAGTACAACCCCCCCCCTAAATAGCATAATATTTCGGCTCTACTAGAAAAAAGGTCCATCCTTGTTAAAAAAGTTGTGAATTTTGATGTATAGCGTCGAGAAAAGAATGAAAAGGCTAATAAGAGTCGTTGGGAACAATGTCCCTAAATTAGCATTCTTCTCTTAGAGTGTCTACGAATTAGAACAAGATAATATCGATGTAGAAAAGATTAATTCCCGATGAAATTTTACGTCTCCTTTTCCCTAATCTACATAGATAGAAGAATTTATATCGGTTCTGAAACAGGAATATTAGAATTTTATATTCAAAAAATAAGAAGTCCAGTATGTTCTCAACTATTTTGCTCAGACTTTTCTCCTCTTTGCAAGGGTAGCTGAACCATGTCCTAGAAAGTCTTAATTTTTGAGATATTACCTTTGAAAATGAGTCCTCAGATGGTCCCTTGTGACCCATGCGTTCGGAAAGCGTTAATTAAATGCTTTTAATTGAAACGAAATCCATCAAAATCAGGATTCTTGATAATTGTTTATCTTTTAATTTCAGAAAACGATGACCGTGACGAGATCTATCGTAACCAAGACGAAAATGAAAATCTTTTAATATTTATGCTTATTTTTTTTTTTTTTTAAGGAATTTATCATTTATCTCGTTAAAATGGTTTTTTTAAATATTTGTATGATTGTATATAATTTGTAACTCTTGTTGTTTGTAATTAGTAAATAAATCATTTCAAATTCGTATAAAAATTGTGTCATTCTTAATTTTAAGCAAAGCAAATTCAATTATCGAGAAATTAAAAAAGGTTCTGTAAAAAATACAGCTATTGGGGAGCTATTCAAAGTTTTTTGAGTTCTTAGGCTATCATAAGATGAAAAAAAACAACTAAAAGGTAAAGATTTCGAATAAACCTCATAATTTTTTTTATGACAAAATATTTCGAGTGAAATTTTGATTTAAAAAAAAAGCAATGAAAGATTCTTTAGTACACAATTCCTTTTGATTTTAAGTCAATTTAACATTATTCGTGACGAAGAGTTCACACAGTGTCCCAATATCATAATAACATCAGGCATAAATCGAATTTGCAAAAATAATGTCATTTTGTTTGCTGGGCAGTGCCACCTCGACTTGACAAGGATGTTACGACTCTAAACGAAATTTGGCAAATCGTCTGCTCGCGTCAAATATGTGGTTATTTAAAAATTGAATTTCCAATGGACAACCTTAAGTTTTGGAAGAAGGGGGACAAAATTCATCTCAGTCTTCAAGGTCTACCAGTTGTCATGGATCAGATGTCTCTTGCTGCCCAAAACAGTAAGAAATAAACTGAAGCATCTATTCTATTCTATTCTATTCTGGTAAAATGGAAGGAGGGGAATTTAAGTTGTAAAAATCACCAAAAACTAAAATAAGCGTAATTTTGGGAAATAAATGGTCAGTATTTCAGTAAAGTACCATTTCCACCAGTGCGGATTTTTTATCACCCTCTTTTTTGAGTGATGGCTCAGAGGGATGGAATTTTATTTCCATAAGTGCACTTTTTAGGGCGATGGTATGCAAACGGAATTCTTCATAAAAAAACGCGATCCTATAGAGGTTTTGACAAGAACAAAAGTTTAATATTCTTTATTTATTTGGATTTCTCGATTTCAAATTATCACATCATAACGAACCATACTTGGTTGAAAAGATCAGTAGGAGTGGATTATCATAGTAAGCTTTTCATGAAATTTGCTTTTACAAAAGAGTAATTTGAGAGAATGAATAGACTTTTTAAATAAATTAAATAGAGTTTTCTCTTGAAAATAAGATATATGGTTTATCTCAAAACTATGTTTTTTTTCAAAGGAAATGACGGCTTCAATAAGTTTTATGGGCACATATTCTTAAGCTTTTTTCCCTCTAAGTTAAAAGGACACTCAATCATATTGTTTTCAATTCCCACCAGTAGCTTATCTGATATTCCGATGGCGGATTGGCGGACGCCCACGCTAAAACTCTAAAGGAGCGGGCCAATTTCCCAACGAGAGGAATGATAGTCGGCCTTTGATGTGCCGCACCCCCAGTCGGGTTCAACAGCCCTTGTGTGTAAACGTTTAAATATTTCGGTTGGGCCCGCCAACCCCCTAAAACGAGGGCTGGGTTACCAGACCTCCCGCTGCGAAATTCTTCACGTGGTCTCGCAAAATTCCGTAATGTAAACTTCAGAGCTTTAGCATGTCGGATGAAAATTTCACCCTCTGGGTGCCAGATAAACCAGTAGCGGAAACGATCATCACCTCAGTGCAAATGGCGTAAAAAACTTTTGTTAAATTTTAAAACCTTTCAAATTTTAGTATTTCCAAATATCCCACCACAATGGAGACAGGTCGTTACCACCACCAGTCAAAAAGAGCGACCTGCGCCAACGTCGTCTAGATTTATGAGCTCGAAAAAGCAAGAAAAAGGGAACAACTGGAACCAGATTCATGGGTATACCAAATGAAAAACGTTTTTCCCATTTTCATTTTTATATTAGAAGCGGCGAAATACCGTGCCCCATACTTTTTTATATAGCCTTCCAAAGGGTACAAGGGTAACATCGGGCAACATATCCTAAATTTTGACTTTGTGCCAATATTATTCCTATTTCTCAAATTCTTGAATTCTTTTAGGAAGTTGTGCATTAGAGCCGATAAAAGTGCCAACCTGTTTAAATTCTATATCAAGTAAGAACATGGTTTACAATTTATCTTTTATCATAGGTAGGACCCCTCAGTACTTTGCGTGATCACGTGAATGGGTTTATAAGAACCTTTTCATTATTATTTCAGTGCAATTACGTCAATTTAGGGATGTTGAAACGGGTCAAAATCAGCTCGAACACTATAATTTGCTCTTTTATGACATAATTTAGCTAACTCGAAAATTCCTAAGTCAAGAATAGAATACAATAATTATTGTATATCTAAGTTTTCGTTTATATTATACTTCCTTACAGTTACTTGTTTCAAATAGACACCCCGCCCTAGAGTACCGTGAAAAGCACAGGTCGAAATCATATATCGACGCTGTGCCGACCAATCCAGACTCAGCGCGCAATCAACGCAGAGAAAAGTAACCATGACGACCATCCAAGATATTGGATTAAGTTCAAAGTTGATATCTTTATTCCCGTCGTTTAAAACACAACTCAAAAATGTCATCATTGCTTTTTAAAAAGAGTCAGTGATAGAGAATCATAACATAAAGTCGCGATAAAATTTATATTATTGGTCTGCAGAGGTTAAAACATTCTCAACCTCACTCAGGGTACTCCTAGAGAGGAGGTGTTTATTCAAAGAAATACGGTATCGGAAATGAATTTGTGGCAAAATAGGTGTTCGGTATGTGCGAGCCATAGTGACCCTTTTTCTCACTCTCAAATGTCCCGCAAAGGGGTACAAAAGCATTAATAAGCAGAGTCTGTTGAGGGTTTCAAAGTTACGAAAATCGAAAATCAACCCCCTCAAAGAGTTATGAATTCGAACTTTGGAACAATGAATCGCAAAAAAAAAAATTCAATATAGTATCTACTAAACTTTAATTTTATTTCAGAGAAACTGGTTTTACCAAAATCATATCAAGTTCAAACAATTGCGCAGTCTTCCTTATTCGAAACTCGACATTAAGATCTGTAATTCAAAATTTCATTTAGTAGAAAGATTTTTGTGTGAAGAGATTCGTTTATTAAGAAAATTTACACGCTATATTTTTATTAGAACACCTAAAATTTGGCTGAGCCTTATTCGAAACTCGACAATAAGATCGGTAATTCAAAATTTCATTTAGTAGACCTTGTCCATCCTACACTAGTAGATAACTCTTTACACATTCTTAAGTCTATTCACGATAAGTGTGCACAATTCTTCAATCTTCATAAATTTGGTACAATGGGAACAATTTAAAATCAAAAAGTCTTTCTAAAAATGAAGATGAAAATGAAGAAGAAAAATATGAAGACCTTATAGAAAAGTGCCATAACTATCATTTTCACTGAAGTCTGAAGTGAATCCTTGATCATCGAACATCATCACTGTGAAACAATTTCTAAAAAATAATCATTCAGTCAAAATGTATCAAACAAAGTTATAAGCTGATTGACGTCTAAAAACCCTATTTTCTGCTGTTTTCTGCTGTTTTTGGGGTCAAAACTTGACTTTGTATCATAACTTTATATTGAATAAATATTTCATTGAAATTTCTTCACAGTGATGACCTCCTAAGATCAAAGAATCTCTCCCGTGAAATGAAAGTTACAGCACTTTTCTACAAGATCTTCATTTGTTTCTTCTTTATTTTCATCTTCGTATTTAGAATTTTTTTAAAGACTTTTTTTATTTCAAATTGTCCCACTCACAAATATCCCTCCAACGATACCAAATTTATAAAGATTGAAGAATTCCCTCAAAAGTTATAAGTAAAAGAAAAAAGAGTGCACACTTATCGTGAACAGACTTTAAATGATGAAGTAATTCGCTTTTTTTTTATAGGGTCCTGAAAAACGAAAACTTACAAGAAAGTAACGTTATTTGGTAAGTTTAATCAAATGAAAATTTAGTACTTTGCCCTACTTTCATGGTTTGATTGCCCCCGACACGAAGGGACCTCTTAGCTTCACGTAAAGAATGCGTAAGGGATGATATGCTTTGAAAATGTTCGTTCGTTTCGTTGTCTTTCCTGGGTTCCCTTAACTGGTTTAACGAATTTAAGCATTCTCTTTAACAATAACAACCCCGTCTCAAAATGAGCAGAAGCAGCACAAAGTTCAAGATATATAAGATATTATAGGCTATATTCAAATTTTTTCATCCATAATCTATTTTAGAAACGATCAAAAACCCAGACAACCAAGCCAAAAAAGGTTCGGACATAATTCATATTATAATTGTTATAATAAAACTAGAAGCTCCCCATTCTGATCGATGATTTTGTTTCGCTGGATAAAAAGGTTTACTAACTAACTAAAAGGCCTTACAACCCTTACTGGTAAATAAAACTTCCATTTTAAGGAAAAAAGCTGTGAATAAAATGATGTTTCTTTGTTGTGAATTCGGCTAAAACTCCGGATATTGAAATATTCCGTTTATCTTATTTATTTCATACAAGTCTGTTATCACTTTACTCGATTTAGAAGAAGTCGAAAAAATCCCACAGAAGCATAGACAGGAAACCCGCCTATCGCTTCACTGCGGAAACCTCCAAAATGTCGAATTCCTTGTTCAGCAGATAGACGGGTCTTTTTGAGCGAGATGATTTCACCTCGCAAAAGCCGTGGTCAAGATTTCAAAATAAAAGTTTTGTAAACATTACGGCTTTTTTATTTTCGTAGGTGCGACCTTGTATAATTTTAATTTATTCGAATATACGCGCCGTTTTTTCACAGATCAAAACAAAACAGAAAGACAAAATGGCGGCAGCTCAAGTTGATTTACAAAGACAAAAAGAAGGAACAAGAACAGATTTTGAAAAAATTGCTGATAATGTCATTCAGAAAGTGAATTCTACTTTTAAAGTGAAGCAGAAACAGTCTGCATGTATGCAAAATATTGTAAATGGGAAAGATACTCTTGCAATATTGCCAACTTCTTATGGCAAAAGCCTGATATATCAAATGTTGCCAGCTTTATTTGTTGAGATGAACATGGCCACAAACCCATTGGTTATTGTTATTTCACCATTAAAGTCACTCATCAGAAACCAGCTTGACGAAATTAAAGAGTTGGAAACTTTTCTGCAGATAAAAGGCTGTAGTTTGGACAGTCACAATACTGTAGATTCCATCAAAGGTGGTGGATTCAATCTAATATTTGGAATTCCTGAGTTGTGGCTTTCAACTCCAGTGAAGGAAATGTTGGCATCAAGCTATTTTAGACGAAACCTTGTATGTGTCGTGGTTGATGAAGCTCATAAAGTTGCCTGGTAGGTATAATTTTTTACTGTCGTAAATCATTGGTTTTATCCACATTTAGCTATATTAGACCACAATTCACACATGCAAACTTTGGTGGATGAGATTAGAAACTTTCAAAGCGACTTCAAGCAAAATCTGGCTGCTTTTTTCAAGTTCCTTATATGTCTTTCTAGAATTCTTTTGCGTTCTTTCCAATAACAGGTTATTTTTTAAAAAGAATCTTGCTTTTTCTATACTAAGTTTTATTTTTTGTTAATATAGGGGTCTTGCCGAATCATCAAGTGAAAGTGCATTTCGTGAAGCATTTGGACGCATAGGGGAAATCCGCTCATTTTGTGCCGAGAAAGTACCAATTCTGGCGTTAAGCGCAACGATTGATATTGACTTTGCTGACATTGTCAAAGCTTGCTGTTCCATGTCAAAATATATGAGGCTAATCCACTCATGCAGTGATCGATCTAACATACGACTCTCCATTGTGCCAATTAAAGCAAAGTCAGTGAGTTGTTTCAACTGGCTTATGAAGTGGTTGGTTGAAAGGAAGAGTGAATGTTCGAAAGTTTTGATCTATTGCAATTCCCAAAATCTTGTCTCCTGGTTGTTTGGCCAGTTCACTTCAGTTCTGGGACTCGATATGTACGTCAATGGCATCAAGGACCCAAATAATTTGTTGATAAATATGTTTCATGCAGACAGTCCAGAATTTGTTAAAAACAGATGTTTGAAGTCCCTTACAAGTGACGAGCAGCTTCCCAGAGTGGTGATTGCAACTAGTGCAATTGGTTGTGGTATCAATGTCAAAAATCTTCAGTATGTTTGTCATTTTGGACCTGCCTATTCCCTGGTTGACTATTGTCAACAAATTGGTCGTGCTGGCAGAAACGGTGACCCAAACTGCCATGCAGTGTTGTACAGCTATCCATCGGCAAACAAAAAAATCAACGAGAAAATGAAGGCATACATTAAATCAAAGGATGTATGTCTCCGCACTGAATTATTTTCTCCGTTCAGTGAATCAAACAATGTCCCACCACTTGAGATTGGACATACCTGTTGTTCGATTTGTTCGTCATCCTGTACATGTGATACAGACCATACCACTCTATTTCCATTTGAAGAAGAAAATGATTTTTTCATGCCATCTCCAAAAGTGTCTATCAGGGAAGTTTCCGAAAAAGATAAAGCATCTATCAGAACTCTATTGAAAGACTATCACAGAAACTGCTTATCAGAAAATTTGAACTTTCCATCCTCTGCAATGAGTGGCTTAACAGAGAAAATCGTTGAAGAAATTTTAAATAATCTGGAATACATAGACTCTCCAAAATTTTTGATGGACAACTTGAGCATACTTGATTCAAACGTGGCTGGATGTGTTTTTGAGATTATATGTAATTTTTATTCTGATAAAAATCTGAATGATCTGTTTGATATTGACATGGAAATCGAACCAATCGTAAAGAAAACAGATACTAATATTGAAAAGTATACATTTTCAGACTATGAATATTCTGATATTGATACAGATCTCGAAAATGATTATTTATAAAGTTGGTACATATCTTTACACCTTTGGTTACTATTTACATATCATTTTACATTTTTATAAAAACTTAAAAGGGCTTAAGAAAAGAAATTTCCAAGTTTCAATGTCACACTTTTAATGTATTTTTGTGTGTATAAATTTCCACAACCTTATTCATCATAGAAGGAATTTCAGCCAAATTTTTAAATTAAAACAAATTTTTAAAGAGTAAAGTTTCATTCTCAGGGGACTTTTAATTTGCAGGATTTTGGTCAAATCAACAAAATTTCTTTCCACGGAAATCTATATGAACAAGATAAAAAAATTCTATTGATAAATGCGTTCATATTCGGCCTTCTTATCTTTGGCCCACTTCAGGAGGGTGTCCATGTCTAATGGTGCAAGGGTTTCTTCATTAAATTTTGGGAAAGAGTCATAACTGCTTTGTTTTCTTGGGTCTTCTGCAAAAATGTTATCTTCCAGAAATTTTGCACTTAGATTTCTGACATCTTCTGATAATTTAGCCTTGTTTCTTGAAGAGACTTGTTTTTTTATTTTCATTTTCTTTTCAAAATTTTGGACGATTGTGTACAAGTTATTTACAGATTTTGAAACCCTATCTGCATTATTTTGATCCAAGTTGCCCCTTAAATCTCGGAGAAGCTCTTTCAAGAAATTATTCAAATGCTCAAGGTGTAGATCCATGCTGATATTGCAGCCTCTCATTCCACGGTATCACAAAACGTTCCCAGATAAGGAAAAATGCTGCACTTGGCTCCATCTGAATCCGGAACAAGGATTTGATGACGGTGTGGGCATATTTTGTGCGGCCATAACATTTGAAGTATAACAATGCAACACGAAAAAAATCAAATAAACGTTCTCCATCTCCTTCCTTTATGGAATCGTTAATTGATCGAAGAAGTAGATTGAATGTTAGGAGAGCTTTTTGGTAACTTAGCCTGTGGTTTATAGGCTCTGTTTCTTCCTCCTCGACTTCCATAGCTTTATCATCACTCCTGAAGTAGATAAAGTAATTCAAATTTTAGAATAATTTCATAGTCTTTGATATAGCTGTAGTATTATTTTTTCATGTATAATTTTATAATATATGAAGTCAAAATTGATTAGATATTGTTTCTAGAAGTTATGATTTACCTTTGGTATGAATGTTTCTTTTGCTCATGCTTATTTCGACCAGCAGCTGTTTTGAATGGTTTCTTAAACCTTTTTTCCTCTGGACACTTCCCACAGAAATAGAGTGTGATGTTTTTGATCTCATTACTATCAGGTTTTGATATTTCTTTACCAGCTGCCATATCGATATCGTATGTTGCAGTATAATCTGAAAATTATAAATGAAATACATTTCAATTCATGCCTATACCTTGTTTGAAATTTAAATGACAATCATCAAGTTATATCAATTTATTATTTATCAATATAAGTTTCTTTTATGAAATTGAATTTTTGGATAAGCATTTTAGCCCAACTTTTTTCACAAAGCAAAATTTTACCTACTTGTTAAAGATCTCTTCTACATGACCTTGTAACCACTCAAACTTTTCCTTTTCACCACCATCTTTTATTTCTTTAGGGATTATATCATCTGTAATAGAAATGGTATTCTGTATATTATTTGACTTTTTTTAAAAGTAGTATGTTTCTATTTTATCGAAATTTTTTACTGTATATAAAATCAATCCTTCAGTATTTCTCTGCGATTTTTGTTATTCAAACTAAAAACTAATTTCAAATTTTTCTTTTATCCCTAAATTTTTACCATCAATTTTGTTCATTCCGAAATGAGTCATTGCAGCTGAGACAATCAATGAATCTGTTTCAATATCAGTAAACTCTTTTACAGCATTGAAGTCTTCTTTTGCTCCTTTTTTTGCATTCGAATTATCTGATACGTTCATGTTCCATTGCGTTGTTCCATGCTGAGCGCCAGAGTCTCGTGTTCGAAAAATTGTCTCTTTTACCTGAGAAATGAATGTTACATTTGATTGGTGTATTAGTCTATTCCTTTTTATTTTTAGCATTTTTTAATTTTCAATAGGATTGTTGTTGTGATTTTATATATTAGCTTTATTAACAGAGTATTTTCTAATTACCTCATACAGTGTACGTTTTAGGTGCCAGTCTTCATATGCTGGTTTGAGACCTTGAAGCATTTCGTAATCGTTACGAGCGTCTATAAAACCTTGCTGAGCATTAAAGATCCTTTCCTCGGTCAATTGATCACCACCAAATGCCAGGGCAAATATAATGTGTTTGATTATCTCTCCGTCCTCGTCAGTCTCCGTTGCCATAGGGACATAGCCTTCTTGTACTTTCTTGAGAATTTGAATGATTTCAGATGTCGAATTTTCTGCATGAAATAGCAATCCAAGAGGTACCTGAGATAAAAAATTTTAGTACATAATGAGTTATATTTAATTTTTTAGGTATATATTGCAAGTTTTTAAAAGTAAAATTTATTCTTCGTAACTTTCATCAACTGTATTTATCAGCCTTATTTTGAAGAAGGTCTCTTTTAAAGGCTAAAAGTTATCATTATTATATTCGCCTAAAACTTACAACTATAGATTTTTTGGGCCATTTCTTGCCAGAAGTCGTGTGGGATGTGCCAACAAACGTTTTTCTGAGAAATTTAAAGGCTGGAATAAATGTCACGATACTCCTTGCAATTAAAATCTTGAAAGTTTTCGAAAGTACATCTTGCGTGTCTGAGTTCGGAAATATCGGCATTTTCTGGTATTCTTCTAGTGTTCTGTTGGCTGAAAAATAAACGAGGAAAACACTAAAAATAAGAACAAAATTAATTTTATTGTTTTAACACGAGGCTCAATAATTGGTTTCATACCTTGTGTTGAATGTAATCTATGAAGAACTGCCATGTAGTGAAACCAGTGAAGGCTCGTATTTCGATTTTGATGCCTTGATGCCTTGCTGTCTTTTCAATATCAAGATTATCTCCGATGATCTAGAGAAAAATTCAGATATTAACTTTCCTCTTGGTCTCAATTTAATTTAAAGTCCATCCCATTTAAGTTTTAGCAGTTTTTTTACTACCAATTGGTAACTAGAGTCTAATTACGCTGACAAGGTTTCCAACTTAAGTGGAATGGACTTTTGCCTAAAACTGTACTAGCTGCTCAAAAGATTCGAATATCAAACTAAGAGAGAATGGTACCTTATAGAGAAATGGTAAGGGATTCGTCAAGCGTCGAATTTCGGTTGCTTCTTTGAACGAACAAGCATTACTTTCCTGAATGGTTTTTATTTCACTGTAGTCTTTTTCGATTTCTGCTTTCCAACGTAGAGCCTGGGTATCGTAACCTTTTCCGAAATCCCCACTTCTTGCAACCTTGGTGCTGTAGGCATTTGATATTCCCATCTTGTTAAACCAAGCATACGATCTCTTACTAGCCCCTGCCGAACTCAATAGCTGATCGTTTCGTGTCGCTACAGCGTTTTTGCCTTTTGGATGTCTAAAACGATAAGAGGATGCTATGGCATATAATATTCTTAATCTTAGCTATGTCACGATATAAATCTGGTATATGGTAAATTAGGAAATCTCGGTGATTTTATTGATGAAAATGGAAATTTTAGGGTTTTTTCGAAATTTAGTAGCGCCGTATGGAATGCTGAATTGTAATGATTAGTATATACCTAGCCTTCAGAATGGCACCATAGCACAGCGTGCGTATAGCATGATCTGAAGGTGATTCCCCATCCAATTTCAGATGTTTTCCTCCCATAGCACCTTTCAAAGCGTTTGACAAAACCGGACAGAGCTCATCTACTTTCTTGCACGCTTCTACATCATCGAACTTCACTATAGAATCTAAGTCATTTGAATCCAAAGCTTTCATATTCGCGAACTCGTTATAACATGCCTTGGAAATGTCATTCACGTCATCTAATTGCACAACAATTCGCTACCAAAAAGAAAAAAATTATTCTAATTAGCATTAATTAATTCACAAATTCATATTTGATTTAATGAAAATATTAATCGGAAAGCCATAAAAAAAATTCTCGGAAACTTTGCAAACCTTTAAATTGTCTTCGGGCGATTCGATTTTTGATTTTTTCGAAGGCGCGCCATCATTTTGATCTTGACTTTCACGTTTTCTTTTGACTCCCGACCAACCGTTCTTGATGTTTTCTGCCTCCTCCAACTTTTTAATCTTATTCTCGCATTTATCACAAATCGATGGAGAGAGATTCGGGTCATCTTCTATCAATATATTTACAGCTGAAAGCCTTTGTTTCAAAGAGGGCTTATCTCCTTTTTGATTGAAAAGATTTGCCCTAGATTCATGCTTATTTTGTTGTTCTTATCTCTATATTCCTTATATGGGCGATTACAAAATCTGCAATAATTGCTATTGTTTGCTGGACGTTCAATATAATTGAAATTTGAAGCCATGATGACACAATGACATTTAATACGATTTGCGGTTAGAGAGAGAGGAATTTGTTTTTGAAGCGAAAGAGAAAAAATTTCCCGCGTGCGTTCGTGATATCGAAAGTGGAAAGCAAGTATGATAATCAAAGTAATATCTTAGATATAAATTTATTGAAATCAATAGAAATATCAAAACTTCTCTAATAAAAAATAAGGGTTTTTGAAACATCTTTTTTTCGCTCGATTTTGAAATATTTTGAAAAACCGTGGATGTTTTACTAAAATAAATTCACGGGAATCATATAGCCGCGTAAGGTTTGCGTCCAACTCAGATTTTGGAATCTCGAACGATTTCCAAAATCTTTGAAAAATACTCCTAGCTAAAAATAATCCTCTCCACTTCTCAAAGATAGAAAAACTTCACCTTGCTGCCTTCTTTCTAGTCNGTTTCTAGAAGTTATGATTTACCTTTGGTATGAATGTTTCTTTTGCTCATGCTTATTTCGACCAGCAGCTGTTTTGAATGGTTTCTTAAACCTTTTTTCCTCTGGACACTTCCCACAGAAATAGAGTGTGATGTTTTTGATCTCATTACTATCAGGTTTTGATATTTCTTTACCAGCTGCCATATCGATATCGTATGTTGCAGTATATCTGAAAATTATAAATGAAATACATTTTCAATTCATGCCTATACCTTGTTTGAAATTTAAATGACAATCATCAAGTTATATCAATTTATTATTTATCAATATAAGTTTCTTTTATGAAATTGAATTTTTGGATAAGCATTTTAGCCCAACTTTTTTCACAAAGCAAAATTTTACCTACTTGTTAAAGATCTCTTCTACATGACCTTGTAACCATTCAAACTTTTCCTTTTCACCACCATCTTTTATTTCTTTAGGGATTATATCATCTGTAATAGAAATGGTATTGATGTAATATATTATTTGACTTTTTTAAAAGTAGTATGTTTCTATTTTATCGAAATTTTTTACTGTATATAAAATCAATCCTTCAGTATTTCTCTGCGATTTTTGTTATTCAAACTAAAAACTAATTTCAAATTTTTCTTTTATCCCTAAATTTTTACCATCAATTTTGTTCATTCCGAAATGAGTCATTGCAGCTGAGACAATCAATGAATCTGTTTCAATATCAGTAAACTCTTTTACAGCATTGAAGTCTTCTTTTGCTCCTTTTTTTGCATTCGAATTATCTGATACGTTCATGTTCCATTGCGTTGTTCCATGCTGAGCGCCAGAGTCTCGTGTTCGAAAAATTGTCTCTTTTACCTGAGAAATGAATGTTACATTTGATTGGTGTATTAGTCTATTCCTTTTTATTTTTAGCATTTTTTTAATTTTTTCAATAGGATATTTTGTTGTGATTTTATTATATTAGCTTTATTAACCGAGTATTTTCTAATTACCTCATACAGTGTACGTTTTAGGTGCCAGTCTTCATATGCTGGTTTGAGACCTTGAAGCATTTCGTAATCGTTACGAGCGTCTATAAAACCTTGCTGAGCATTAAAGATCCTTTCCTCGGTCAATTGATCACCACCAAATGCCAGGGCAAATATAATGTGTTTGATTATCTCTCCGTCCTCGTCAGTCTCCGTTGCCATAGGGACATAGCCTTCTTGTACTTTCTTGAGAATTTGAATGATTTCAGATGTCGAATTTTCTGCATGAAATAGCAATCCAAGAGGTACCTGAGATAAAAAATTTTAGTACATAATGAGTTATATTTAATTTTTTAGGTATATATTGCAAGTTTTTAAAAGTAAAATTTATTCTTCGTAACTTTCATCAACTGTATTTATCAGCCTTATTTTGAAGAAGGTCTCTTTTAAAGGCTAAAAGTTATCATTATTATATTCGCCTAAAACTTACAACTATAGATTTTTGGGCCATTTCTTGCCAGAAGTCGTGTGGGATGTGCCAACAAACGTTTTTTCTGAGAAATTTAAAGGCTGGAATAAATGTCACGATACTCCTTGCAATTAAAATCTTGAAAGTTTTCGAAAGTACATCTTGCGTGTCTGAGTTCGGAAATATCGGCATTTTCTGGTATTCTTCTAGTGTTCTGTTGGCTGAAAAATAAACGAGGAAAACACTAAAAATAAGAACAAAATTAATTTTATTGTTTTAACACGAGGCTCAATAATTGGTTTCATACCTTGTGTTGAATGTAATCTATGAAGAACTGCCATGTAGTGAAACCAGTGAAGGCTCGTATTTCGATTTTTGATGCCTTGATGCCTTGCTGTCTTTTCAATATCAAGATTATCTCCGATGATCTAGAGAAAAATTCAGATATTAACTTTCCTCTTGGTCTCAATTTAATTTAAAGTCCATCCCATTTAAGTTTTAGCAGTTTTTTTACTACCAATTGGTAACTAGAGTCTAATTACGCTGACAAGGTTTCCAACTTAAGTGGAATGGACTTTTGCCTAAAACTGTACTAGCTGCTCAAAAGATTCGAATATCAAACTAAGAGAGAATGGTACCTTATAGAGAAATGGTAAGGGATTCGTCAAGCGTCGAATTTCGGTTGCTTCTTTGAACGAACAAGCATTACTTTCCTGAATGGTTTTTATTTCACTGTAGTCTTTTTCGATTTCTGCTTTCCAACGTAGAGCCTGGGTATCGTAACCTTTTCCGAAATCCCCACTTCTTGCAACCTTGGTGCTGTAGGCATTTGATATTCCCATCTTGTTAAACCAAGCATACGATCTCTTACTAGCCCCTGCCGAACTCAATAGCTGATCGTTTCGTGTCGCTACAGCGTTTTTGCCTTTTGGATGTCTAAAACGATAAGAGGATGCTATGGCATATAATATTCTTAATCTTAGCTATGTCACGATATAAATCTGGTATATGGTAAATTAGGAAATCTCGGTGATTTTATTGATGAAAATGGAAATTTTAGGGTTTTTTTTCGAAATTTAGTAGCGCCGTATGGAATGCTGAATTGTAATGATTAGTATATACCTAGCCTTCAGAATGGCACCATAGCACAGCGTGCGTATAGCATGATCTGAAGGTGATTCCCCATCCAATTTCAGATGTTTTCCTCCCATAGCACCTTTCAAAGCGTTTGACAAAACCGGACAGAGTTCATCTACTTTCTTGCACGCTTCTACATCATCGAACTTCACTATATAATCTAAGTCATTTGAATCCAAAGCTTTCATATTCGCGAACTCGTTATAACATGCCTTGGAAATGTCATTCACGTCATCTAATTGCACAACAATTCGCTACCAAAAAGAAAAAAATTATTCTAATTAGCATTAATTAATTCACAAATTCATATTTGATTTAATGAAAATATTAATCGGAAAGCCATAAAAAAAAATCTCGGAAACTTTGCAAACCTTTAAATTGTCTTCGGGCGATTCGATTTTTGATTTTTTCGAAGGCGCGCCATCATTTTGATCTTGACTTTCACGTTTTCTTTTGACTCCCGACCAACCGTTCTTGATGTTTTCTGCCTCCTCCAACTTTTTAATCTTATTCTCGCATTTATCACAAATCGATGGAGAGAGATTCGGGTCATCTTCTATCAATATTTTACAGCTGAAAGCCTTTGTTTCAAAGAGGGCTTATCTCCTTTTTGATTGAAAAGATTTGCCCTAGATTCATGCTTTATTTTGTTGTTCTTATCTCTATATTCCTTATATGGGCGATTACAAAATCTGCAATAATTGCTATTGTTTGCTGGACGTTCAATATAATTGAAATTTGAAGCCATGATGACACAATGACATTTAATACGATTTGCGGTTAGAGAGAGAGGAATTTGTTTTTGAAGCGAAAGAGAAAAAATTTCCCGCGTGCGTTCGTGATATCGAAAGTGGAAAGCAAGTATGATAATCAAAGTAATATCTTAGATATAAATTTATTGAAATCAATAGAAATATCAAAACTTCTCTAATACTCAATGAAAATAAGGGGTTTGAAACATCTTTTTTTCGCTCGAGTTTTTGAAATATTTTTGAAAAAACCGTGGATTGTTTTACTAAAATAAATTCACGTGGAATCATATAGCCGCGTAAGGTTTGCGTAAGGCCACACTCAGATTTTGGTAATTCTCCGAACGATTTCCAAAATCTTTTTGAAAAATACTCCTAGCTAAAAAATAATCCTTCTCCACTTCTCAAAGATAGAAAAACTTCACCTTGCTGCCTTCTTTCTAGTCCTCTTGGTCAAAAATATAGAGACAACAGTAGTCAAACCTAAATCAAATTTTCTATGTATTCTTGCTAGTATATCTGTGCTTTTAATCTGGACCTAAACAGAATCAAAGCAATTCACTTTTCAGATGCCTTTGTAGAAAAAAGAATTGCTTGACCTATTTATCTGCAGTTGAACGAAGTTTAAGACATTTGTTTTCCTAGGGGTTTGACCAGATAATCATCAAGTGTTAGTCAGTCTCCCTATCTATCGTTTGTCAGAAAAGACTCCCCCCTTCACCAAAACCTACAAAGGAGAAAGACCACCTATCTACGGCTAGCTAAGTACCCCAAAGATTGTGCAAATAATAAGAATCACTCTCAATAAGCTTAAAATTCAATAAATATGTGGACAAACCTTTTGAAGAACCCTGTGTCATAAGAAATACCCAAAGTCTTTCTTTGCATGATAGCTTTCTGTTGAGTGCGCTGCTGCTGGATTAGAAAACCATCGCTTGATGAGGTGTTAAACGAGTTAAAATATTCAATACTAAAAAAGACTACTGAAGTTATATTCCAAGATTCCACTTGAAGCCCAAAACTTCTGATAAATTTCATTGAAAAGATGAAACATATCAAACTTCTAAATTTCATTTTCGACAGAAAACTCTCTTTCTCCTTCCTCTACCTACTACTGAGTTTGGTTTTATTTTTTGTCAAAGATTGCGCGAAGCTGTGGTCGTTCGACGTGCGAAAAAAAGACCAGACGTTCGAAATTAAGACCGATATCGTGCAAGGCTTTCTATGGTCTGTAATTGTTCTTAAAACTTTTGGCGAGCGCATATCTGGCTGAGATCTTTGTAAATAAAAACAACTTATTTAGAAAACAAAATTACAGGAATAAGTCATACAGGGGTTGTTTTTTTACTTCGCATGAGGGGACACAATACCTAGTTAAAAGTATAACGAGAAAGTAGATAAATTGTGCATATGCCTCTGATCTTACTTTTGTTCAATTTGTCCAAGTCAATTTTTTGACTATTGAAGGGAAAGAAGACAAATTTTGGTAATTCGAGGCTATTGTACCCCTGAAAAGACTAACGAAAAATCGAAACAGGGTCTGATGGGGAATTCCCTGTGCTTTCCGTCGGTACCAAACATGCAAGGGTTTGGTTTAGATTTTGTCATGCGAAAGTCAAAAAACATCATTTTTCTCACTAAATGGACAAAATGGATGGTTTTAAAAGCAAGAAACATGTTTATTGTCCTTGAGAAGGTAAATCTTCCTTTTTGAACACTTAGTCAATGAAATTAGAACGAGTTTTGGTGTCAGAAGGATTTAGATAATGTAAAATTTGATTTTGCAATGGCTTATGAGGTATTGTCCCCATAAACTCCGGAAAAAAGATTCGCGGCCCTTATTGTGATTGAGTATAAATAAAACTTAATTAAGATATACTTATAATAATTAGAAAAAACACTTTTGTTTGAAAAATTACGTTAATAAAGATAATCAACTTCTAGAGAGATCTGATTTGCTTCCGTTTAACTTCTTTCCATCGCTTCGAAGATCAAAACAAAGCCCTGGTCAAACATTATTATAATAGACACCTATCTAAACCTTGAACAAATCATGGGCTAAGACAACCAAGGATATCAAAACATTCTTTCAAAACGAAAGCGAACAGATTTCAAAGGGAAGGCAAAATGGCCGAAGGAAAAGCACCTCTAGTTAGCAAGGAACAAGTTTTTTAGCTTAAAATTAACACTTATTTCTTCGCAGAAACTTTCAACGTTCAACTTTTTGCATGATTCCTTTTTGTGTGTCTCGGACGTAAAAAAATATATATATAAGGGAATGGTAAGTTTTAATCTATAATATTTTCAAAAAGGATTAGCTTATAAAAGCCACTTATTTACTGAAAACAGTACATCAAATATCAATTCCTAGTGTTTTCATCTTAGGAAGTCGGCCATTTTGAGTTTTGTTTTGATTTTTTTCTGCCATCTTTAATCTTTAATATATGCGAATTTGTTTCTGCTATTGTTTTTGAAATTGATTGAAGTGTCAAAAAAAGTGGCAGTTACAAAATTCAAACTTGTGGATTAGACCTGGCTACTATTTCCCTCATCACTTTGTAAGATAGGGAAATTTTAGCCAGTGTTTCCTGGCTAACAGAAGCAAAGAACGGATTATCATTTTCTCGAAGAAGCTATTAAAGAAAACGAAATGGTATGGTATTCCTCATTATTTTTCACGTTATACCATAAATCTAAAGTGGTGTATAGTGATGCCAATGAAATCCTTTTTACCAGAGTGTAAAGAAAGCATAAAGTAGAATCGTGGCGATAAGGTAGCAATATATAATTGGTATAATTGAAGAATTTTTTATTTGTCCTTTCAGATCAAGAAGTCCATGTCTTTAAACCATTCATCATTTACTCGTGAAAAGTTGGCGATTTGCATTTCAAAAGACTCTTTTGCAAGTACAAAGGTACAAAATGATTGAAATTTTGCTTTTTTCATAAGAACCAGCAAATTTTTGCTCAAACAGGGCTATAGTTTTTGAATTATTCAGGCTTTTTTAAATTTTGGTTCATACAATTTACTTAATACGCTTAGTTTCTCTACTTAAAAAGTTAAAATGGGTTTAAGATCTGTCAAAATAAGTAGTTTCTTAGTAATTTCTGAGGCTCAGTTTGTTCTCTATTTGTTCTAAAGTTTTGGACAAATTGAAAATTAAATACGTTTTTCCTAAACATCTAATACCAATTTTCCTGTTAGCCTAACAAATCTCACAAAGGTTCAGGTGGTGGTATTCAGTCAAAATCTATCGCAAGCACGCAAGGTAAAAGACTGCACCGTAAATCCCCTCACCAAGTTCCAGATTCTTTTTATTCAACATTGGATAAATTAGGGCAACTGATTAAAGGCAAAGACTCCAATGATAAAGTTTCTGTTCCCTGTATTAGGAAGTTTGGAAATATGAGAGTTTCTTCATTAGCATCTCTGATATATAACCAAAGAAGTACTGATTCTTTAATTGCTTTGGTTAACAATAAGCTAAATGATGAGTGTTGCAACTCTTTTTGCTTCTCCTGGTACCACGAGCGGGCTGAGAAAGGGGGCTGGAAGGAAAGTTTTATTGAGCGTTTGAGGCGAAAATTTCGTAGTAACCGTGCAAGAAGGCTAGTCATTACAATCAATGTGGGCAGATTAAAGTCAGGAACGTTTATAGGTGAAAGAATCGATGAGAAAAACAATAAAACTGAATCTGATCATTACACTTTAGCAGTAATAAACCTTGATGATGAATATATTCAATATTGTGACTCGTTGGGGTGGGAAGTACCAAGTGGACTTATCGAATCAATCAATGAGCTAATACAGGTAATTGATAATAACAATAACAGAGGATTTAAAATCCGAGAGCCATTATTCTGCCAACATTCAAGGTCAACATATTTGTTTACCCAACTGCTCGAAAAACTACCCACTCCAAACATGTGGAATGGTTTGCGGAGTTAATGTCATAGTGTCAGCGATTCTCTCAGTGAAAAGTTCTTCTAATTTTTCATTCTTAAATTCACTCGAGCGCGATAGCCATCACCCGGTATCTTATCCTAGGAACATCACTAAATATAGTTGCTTTCTGTCAAATTTCGATCTAAAGTTATACGTCACTTACAACAATCACATCTATCAAAAATTATTATGTTTAATATAAAAATTGGATATGCTTACCTTGTAAAAACATTGATCACTGCAATGAACCTTCATCTAAATCCTCTCAAAGAGTATTTTCGCATTTTCACTGTCCAGAAGAGGTCATTGAACAGGGTAATAGAACTAGTAGTAGAACTAGTGATAGTACAGGTGCATCTTCGAGTGCGATTGAACATGTCGGAGAAAGGATTATTCGCAATCCTTTATCAGATGTTCAATGTCCACATTGTCAAAAGGTAATGAGGTCAGATTCATTGTCTAGGCATATCAAATTGAAGCATTGTACCTCTCAACAATTCAAAAGTGTATGTGTTGATGAAGAAAACGCCATTTTGATTGTTCTGAAAAATCATTCCGGTATTCCATATCCAATTCACGTACAAATGCTTCTTCATGGTCCACATCCTAAAGTTTCGTGTGAAAATTCTCACTGAAAAACGTTCTTTGGCGTGTCAAACTTGAGTGAAGAGAAACATGGTTTATGTGACAATTTAGGAGCAGTAAATAGCCATTGTCTCCGAGAAATAGATCTTATATCGGCAAGCCATGTTATGGGCATGGACATGTCGGAATACTTAAAAGAGGAGACTATCGAGAAAGCCATCAATCTGATTGACACAGCGACTTCGTTTTCGAAACTTCCTGTTGTGAAATGGGTGATGGATAATTACATCCATTTATCTATATTCACAGCAAGGACACACGACAAGGCCAAGTACGGTAGATTCGTAGTTACATACAATCGAAAGAATGGACAATTTGACTGTCGTTGCTGCGGTCGTAAGGTCACATGTCCGCATAAAGCACTATCTTTATTTTTTCTGCAAAAGATGAACCTTTCATCAAACATAAATCTTAACATAGAAAATAATAACACAGCCGAACTTGAAGAATCAATGCAAGAGAATAACCGAGACAGGGATCCCTATCCCCCACTTCATTCGGACCGTGAAGCTTCTGAAAAGATGTGCAAGTACATAAGGGAGAATAAGCGTTATGACCCTCATGATATTGCACATAGAAGGCTTATTGATGTGAATGAAATGCCAAGACATATTGTGCCTTCAGAGAAGGTATGTCATTTTTGCAAAACCATGCTCTCTCGGGATATTTTGGTATTAAAAAACGCCAAGATATTCTCTTTGACAGGAATTCATTCAGGGTTTCATAGTTACGTTAAAAAATGCACTAGTTGCGGAATTTTCTATCGATACCAGGACAGTCAGTAATGACGGTATTCATAACTTCAACGATTCTTTTTTTAAGACTTTTTATTTGTCTTCTGCTTCGAGAACATGTTCAGCTAAAAAACACAATTAATTCTTTTGCAGATGCGTGGTCCAGACTATATGAGACAAATCTAAATTCGCAAATTATTTCGAATTCTTAATTTTTGTTTGAACTTCTTTCCACGCCTAATCTAACTTTTAAATGTGACGTGTGTTGTGACCATCCTTGGGCCTTGGTGACAGACGTAAATAGAAAAATCGCTTTTAAATGTTCCACCAAAGACATACAAAAAGATGAAACCCTTCCTGAATATAACGGAGAAGTCGATTCAGAAAGCTTTTGGGAAGAGGTGGAGCTTGACGTTATTAGAAGGGCTTTTTCTTTTTCAAGTCAAACAAAAGTAAGGCCTAGCTTGACTAATTGGGCGTCTTACATGAATGGAAAATCACGAAATTCATCACTTATGTTGAATACTGAGTACAAAAAGATTTCTGCTGATACTGGGAAGATGGAGGAAGACTTCAGAGAAATGTCTGAAGAGAGAATTTTAGAATTGCTTAGTTATGAAACTTTAAAAGGTGTAAAATTGAATTCAAGACTTTGTAATGTGTCGGATAAAGGTTCGAAACTTGACATTCTGGTTCGTATTAAAAAGCAATCAAAAGTGACACAGAAAGTTTTTAAAAGGTCTTTTCCAAGCTTTGGGGTCATTCTGGACGTTGGTAGACTTTTTCTTGCCTACACGGTATCGTGTACTACGTTAAATTTCTAGTAAGGGCGGAGAGTTGTAGAGACTACGTTGATGGGATTTTGTCGTTCAAGCACACGCCAAACCTTGTGATTGTTGATATGGCACATATAATTGCTAGCCCTGCGAGTGTTTCAAGAAGGCAAGACGTTTCAAGATTGAATAAAGGTAACGATGCTGGACTTCTCTTCTTTCCGTTTGACGGTAGAGTTGCTGACCCTGATGATCCTGATAACTTTTCTGCTGCTCATGCTAGAAATCTGAAACTTTCTTTCCAATGGATGGACCCGACTCACCATAAAAAAGCCAGTGAGGTTAGAGATCCCAAAGCACATCCTGTATCTGGAAGTGATCGTCGGTTTTGTTTATTTGATCGCTTCCATGAAGGTAATACCAAAGCAGAGGTTGAGGTTTTACGACGGGTCACAACAATCCAAGAACTACACGGGATTGTTAATACACAAGTTGTGAAGCAACTTCATTCTGTTTTTGGAAGGGCCAGACATTTTCTTAATATGATGAAACCTTCAAGCCATATATTCCTTTTTCGCTCAATGCTAAGTCATTATAACAAAAGAAAAAATAATAATTTGGTGACCAAAACCGTGCAAAATAAAATTTATAACTTTGACATCCTTGGTAGAATCCGATTTGGCAATCATTCCACGCTTAGCAATGAGGGTACAGCTTCTCTATCAATGGAAGAAACAGCTTTTCCACAAGAGCCAGCTTCTGAAGTAGGTGATTTCGAATCTTCAATTGATTCTAATCAAAGTTTAAAATCTGAACCAGTTGATGAAATAAGTGACCCGGAGTCTTCAATCGATCTTAATCATCAGCCAAGTCCAAAATCTACAAATTCCGAATCGCAAGTAATTTTTAATGTTTGCAAAACTAGATCTCAACCAAAGAGACACAAACGTAAACTGTTTTTAGGTTTCGAGTGTAATGAAAGGGTCATTAAAAAACAAAAACAAGAATTGCCGAAGAAAGGTGTAGCACACAGGGAAAGTTGTAATGACCCCAACACTCCATGGGATTTGAGTTATGCAGATTCCAGTCACATTCTTGATATGAGGTTTAAGGATAAAAGTTGGATACTTTCTGGACGACCCTTTGATTCTAGGATAATGGAAGCAGCAATGCTTTTTCTTAAGAGCAGTCGTAGTACAGACTTTCAAACATCTTCCGAAGGAGAGTTTTCTGCTTGTGATTTGGGTTTTCTCCAAATATTGAATTGCAACTCTAAAAGTTACCACTGGGTAGTGATTAGCAGTAGTTATCCAAAGATTCAGTCAAAGAAAACAGTTCCCCAGAGCGAGGTGTTTATTTTTGATCCATTTCAAAAAAGTCATTTTAACTCAAGAAAGAAACGTCTTTCATATCCAATCCCTTTTTTGGGATCACTCTGTCGATTTATTAGCTCTCCTGGGAAAGAAATTACACTTAAAGTTATGGATGTTCCTCAAGCATCAAAGTCAGATCTTACCGACGCATATTTGATCTGTATCGCGGAGCTACTCTCAAATGGCAAAGATCACTGTGTGTTTAAAGGTTAAAAAGGAAATCAAAATCCAACAAGTCCCGATGACGTCTTCTAGTCAATGTATAGAGGACCAAAAAATAGAGCTACGACTGCGCCGCTGAGATGTCCGGACTGAGCCAATTACTTGTTTTCAATTTCTTAATATTCTATGTTGATGAAAAAATAAAAGATTTTCCATCTTTTACCCCCTGATCGTTTTTCGAAATGCGCGCACCTACCAATAATTTGTGTCTAGCGCAGTTTTTGAGTAAGCACAGCAAAAGACTTAAAGAAAGGAAAATGGAATGGCTGGAACATCGGTTGAATCTTGAAATGAAAATGATCTTTAGGAAAGCTGACTTTTAGATAATTTTAGAGCATGGTTGCAAAAGTGTAAGTTTATAATTCTGAAATGTGGAATCGTGTTGATGTTTTCCCAGTCAGCAGTGTTCAGCTAACAAGAAATGAAATCTGCTGTTTGCCATAACTTTCAAGGTTAGCCAGATATTTTTCTGTATAAGAATATCAGGTAGAGGAAGCATGGATGCAGGCCAAGTTTTCTATTCACTAAATTGAGATGTCAAAACATCAACAGTGTTAAAGAATCCTCTAATAAGAATCATCTAGCTTTTAATTTCCTCATTACATTGTGCATTCATCTCAAACATTGCTTGGTTGAATTGATTTAGTTCAATGACTGTTTTTTGTTCGATGAAGTTTGATTGGTTTGATTGCCGACTGACAGGGTGTGTTTTTCTGTGAAAAAAGTGATTATACTGTCATATGAGTGGGGCTAAAATTACCAAAAATTTTCAAAACTTTATAATTTTTCCACGTATTTTTCCCAAAATTTCCAAAAAAGGAGAGATTGATTTTTCTACTTTACCAGGCGATGTCAAACAAACGTTATCGAGCCGATTTTCGTATTTGAACCATCAAACTTAATCAAACGATAGTTGTTTGACTACCCCAGACGGTCGTAATCGATAAAATCGACCATCGATTGCAATCGATAGCTAATTGAGGTCTAAAAATAGGGAATATCGATTAGATCAACGATGGATATCAATGAGTAATCAGTCTGTTGAATATTAGGAAAATAAGATTGCATTCTACTTTAAGTGGATTAATTTTCGCAAATCAAGGCTCTTCAAAATTTTGGCATGGATCAAATTTAAATTCCGATATTGATTTTTTGGGTATTTTTGACGTCAATTGTATTCAAAGTTTTAGAATATCAGATATTCAACCTTTTTTATTTGCAAGACCCTTCTCGTTTTCAGATGGTATTGAATTGAGCTTCGATGGTCAAGAAGACAGTCCTGTCAAAAAGAAACCCGACAATTTTGTAGTGAACCATTCACCAGGTATTACTAATTTACATACCTTATCGGTAGAAAATACGTCAGTGGAAAATTTTGTCAAAAAAAAATTTTTCATTTGACAAAAATTTTGTCAATTTTTGCATTCATAGCATTTAGTTTTAAGCAAAAAATAACAAAGTAATCTAAAACAATCAGGTAAAAAATATTTCTTAGCTGAAAATATTCGTTGGCAAGAAGTACTATGGTTGTTCATTTGTAGCAAAAGTCAATCTATTTCATTCAGTGAAATATTTTTTCATTCAGTGAAATATTTTTACATTCAGTGAAATATTTTTGTGTTTAATAAGGAATGTTTTTACATTCAATGAAAAATAATTTTATTCAGTGGAAACATTTTTACATTCAGTGAAAAATTTTTGTATTTAGTGAAAAAAAATCACGTTCTGTTTTCCGCAGAATATTTTTATTTAGTGGAGAAAATACATGTTCAGTGAAAAAAAATTCATATTTAGTGATCACGTGACAGAACGCGCAGATTGGTAAGTATGGTCAGTATTTTATCCTCCTGCCAAGAAATACAGGTCGCAAATGCGGGTTAAAACAAACAAGCATGGAATCGAACCAACAGAGGATAGCAGGTTAGGTCTGGACATGCATGTATTCACTAGGTAGGTAAGCAAAGTTTACAAGAAATTGCAACAAAAAACTAAGTAGTGTGGTGTATGTTTTCTTTATTTTCTATATGACTAGGTAGGCAATTCCATTTTACATTTTATATAGATACCCAGAGAGAGGGGCAGGGGCTGTCGACAAACAACTTTCCTTTTATTTAACAGCCTCAGGCTGTGAATTATTTGTGTACTTTTCTTAGAAATTTCCTTGGTTTGGAGAAAGAAAGGCGAAGCAAAGCCAAAGGGGCTTTATTGAAAATACAACCTCCCCCCTCCTGTCTTCTTTACGACCCTCCCAGTACGACCCTGCTGGTGCACCCAACAGTCGGGTGCTGTTGTCGGGTGTTCGAAGTTAGAAATTTAACACCCGACAGTCGGGTGCACTTTGTCGGTTGCTACATCTTGGGCGCTTTTAACGGTATAGTTTCTTTGAACGGGTGAAAGTAGATTTTTTGTTATTCAATCCGTACGGGTGAAAATCGTTCATATCGGTTAGGGTCAGGATCAGTTAGGGTCAGGGTTGGAACTCGAGTCCAATTTAGAAACATCCAAAAGGTTCAGAAACTTCAAAAAACTACATCAAAGATGAAAAATACAAGATCTACTCTCACCCGTACGAAGAAGACACAAAAGGCTGCAAACTATTTTGAGATAGACTTTAAATATGTTTGAAATTAAATGTTTTTGAGCTATTTCGGGGTTGGACAAATAAATCCTAATGGCTATAGGCTGGCTAAATTGATCATGGAGTAGTATTCTATGCTGGTTCTCTGTCAAAACTCATTGGGTCAAAAACTTTTATTCTGTTTGTGAGATCTTGATCTGTAATCAGGTAGAATTGCTTAACTACTTGGAAAAAATGGTGTAAAGATAAAATTTTGCACAGGGTGTTCCCATCTTCCTGGCGGTGGCAATTTTTTTTGGTGATTCCTGACATGTTCCTGGAACTCTGTGCAAAATTTTATCTTTACACCGTTTTTTTCGACAGGCTTTGATGGGTTTTGGCCTAATTCTAATTGATTACTCAGCTAATTACAATTAATTGGTTGTATTGTGTGCATGCAAAATTTTCCTCTCTTATTAAAGTAATTGTGTTTGAACATTTTATTTGGATATTTAATCTTCAAACCATGGACCTGTTCTGAGACTAAACTGATATGATATGTTTTTTTCTTAGGAAATTAATAACATAACAAACACTATGGATGAAACAGAAGAGAGATTGAGAACTATTCTTAGGCAAGAACTTGACAAGCACAGAAATGATCGGATTCCACCAAATTTGTATGGGAAGACCCAAACGTTGATAAGGGACATAGCTTCATCTGTTGCCCCTCAGCTAAGGATGCAAAATTCCATACAAAATCAGTCTAATGGTAATGAACCTAATCAAGCTAAGCTCCCATTTGAGGTAGATAGATTGCGTAAACCTGCGAAACAATCTAGAAATAGAAAAAACAAAACTCATCCTTATAGGCTATCAGCTGCAACCCAAAAGGAGCCCAAATTGAAAACAATTAAAGTATGTTTACTCGATTATGATTATGAACTAAGAGGTGATAAATATCGCTTTGAAACTGACGAAATTGTAAACACTTGGTATGTGGATATAGATCTTCAATCGACCGAAGCCAAAGTACGTGCTTGTTTGGTCGAGGTTTTTAAGAAGAAATTAGATTTGATTGGCAGCAGTGATTTTGAATTTGTAGAGTGCAATCAACGAAAAATTTCAATTCCAGAAACAGCTCCAGGAATGGAGTGGAATGCAGCCCGTCTAAAGGTCCTTTGGGGCCAGGGAAAGTTGTATTGCAGGCTTCGACACATACCTGCTCATGCCCTTCAATCAGAAAACGTTCCCACTCTAGAAGAGGAAGAGCCTCCACATCAGTTGATATCTACTGACACTATTTCAAAAGCCACCTCATCTCCACCTACATCTAGTAGAACCAGAACTTCATGGTCTGCAATTAGCTCCCAGCTTTTAACATCTGCTACCCATCTACCTACATCTACAACAGCTAGCTGTACTATAACTGCACCAACGTCAAATGTACAGGTTGGTTTATTGATTTGTGCAAGAAATTTTTACCAGAAAAATGATATTCACAAGACATGAGATTTTATCCTCTCATCAGTTATGTTCAGAGTACAATTTTTTTCTTAACTGCATAACCAATATTTTCTGACTTTTTCACTATCAATGCACTATTAACGCAAAATAGGCTGGAAACTTGTACAATTTGATTCATTGTACTCAAAAGTTTGAAAATGTTTAAATTTTACTTGACTTGATCTCGTAATTAATTGCAAAACATTTTTTTCAAAACAAGCTTTTTGTACACTTACCTTTCAAATCCCAATTGTATCTAACCTATTTTGCCTACTATTTTTTGTGTCCATAGAGCTTGCTTATTGGATCATCACAAGAGCGAAAATATTTGAAGGAAGAGATTGATGATGCTTTACGTAAAAGTGAAGCAACTGATTGGGAGAAGGCTAACAAGTCCAAAGATGAAGAGGTATTAAAGAAGTTGCAACAGGATCGTTTGTCAAGAGTGCTTCCTGAGCCTGAGTTAATCGAAGAACATACAGTTATTTCAGTGAGACACAAAACTCTAGGAACAAAAAGAAGACTGTTCCCACAAAATGCTACATTTGCATTTGGTTCACTATCAGAAAGACCCAAATTCTTTGGCCTTCGCATCCCAAATCAAAGAACTGTGCAATGCTGGGAAAAGGTTGAATCGTTTGGAAAAGAAGTCTTAGTAATGGAGGAAAGAGATGAGGCCCTTTTAATGGAAGCTGATGGTGAGGTTACAACAAATGGTTTTGCTGCTGTTGATATGAATTATGATGTATACTGCTATGCTGACAGTGAAGTAAATATGATCCAAGCCCCTACAGTTAATGTAGATACATCTTCAAATCACACATGCTGCTGTGATCTAGACCAGTATCTGAAGGAATCAATTATCACAAACAGAAGAGATACTGACACAACAAATGTCCTCATTGTCCACAGAAGGCCATCTTCCTTTTGACGAATAATTTTTCAAAAACAGGCTTTCGTTGATTTTACCAAACATTTCAGAGTTATTTGGGCTGGAGAAACCTGTTCAGATTATGGCGGTCCTTTCAAGGAGTTTTTGTTGCGTGCCATGGAAAACACCAGTCTGTTGACATCATGTTTCTTTGGTTCTCCAAATGAACTTTTTTTTTCTGGATATACTCAGGCGATTATTGACAAACAATATTATATTTTGGGACAGCTCAGTGCAATTGCTATTCTTTCCATTGGAAGAGGTCCCCAATGCTTCCATTTATCTGCAGTTCAGCACATGCTGAATCTCCCACGATTGCCAGAAAAACTAGAAGATCAAATCACCAATGCTGAGTTTCAAGCCAAGGCAAAGGATATTCAAAATGGTGACAACGCACATCTCTTGGATGCTCAAATAGTGCCATCTGCTGATACACAAAAAGATTTGGAGAAGTTCAAGGAATATTTCTGTATTATTTATCCCACAGCAGCAATGGAACAATTTCGAAACGGTAGGTACCAACGGCGTTCAAGCCACTTTTTTCACCCTGAAAGCAGCTAAAAGTTTCCCAAAACATGATTTTCCTTCAAAATCGAGTACCTACTTATGAATTGAACGTGTTTGGATTATCAGATTACCCTTTTTAAAACATAAAAACCAACCTGAAAAGATAAAGGCAAGTTCTTTAGAATCGTTTATGGGACAGAATTTGTAATTTATTTTCAAAATTTTCTTGAATAAGGGTACTAAACATTTTATTTTACAGGTATGACTTCTATCGATCCTAATCTTATCGCAAAAGGCTGTTGTCTATCCAAATACCTCATCAAGGAAGACCTAGAGTTGAAACTAGATGAAGTACGTGAAAATTTACACTATATCAAAGGTGAGGAAGGGTCGAACGAATCCATTGAAATTGAAGATGCCATTGTTGAATTTGAACTTTTTCTTGCCGGCCTTGATTCAAATAGATTTGAGGGTTTATTGTTTTTTGTTTTTTGCCATCGGAATGGATAGAATTCCAGTGTTTGGATTGGAAAAGAAAATTGATATAGAATTTGTAAATGTTGACAGGCTACCTAAGACTTCAACTTGTGGATTGATGATGGAAATTCCTCGAAATAAAACTCAGGAACGTTGTGAATATGCCCTCAGACATTGTAAAACGTATGGAATAGCTTGATGAAATTTTTGAATTTTTCCAGATAGTTAGCTTGTGTTACTTACTCGTTTTTAGACAATATACCATTTAGTTACTTTTTATCTTGCAATGAGACCCCCTACTACATAAGTAGGTATTTTTAGGTACTAAAGTTTATTCTATAATATTTATTATCCTTTGGGTTTATTACTGGCGTTGCCAATGATTTTCATAATCCAGTTCAAAATTTTTTTAGAGAAAAAACCTTATGAACTAAAAATATCTGCTGTCCTATATCCCTAGGTATCTTTTTAACATGCTTGCAAATAAATACCAAATACACGTTTTTTATAAGCATAGGGGTATTTTTTCTCAGCCTCATTATGCTTAACAAAATTCTATTTTTGAGCCTCAAATATGCTTATGCTATGCTTATGCAACGAGGTACGTCTTTTACCCTGTTAGTTTATTTTTTCTGACCCCGATATATTACACTGCATTTTCGTAAAAATTCGATCTAACATTGCCAAATTGAATGAATATCTCTGATATTATTTCTGGTAGATTTTGAATTCAATCTTTTGAGATTTCGTAAACTGAGCCTCAGCATATGCTAAGCCAATGCTTAAGTTTTTACAAGATTTGAGCCTGGATATGCTTATAAGCGTTATGCTTATAAAAACGTGTATTGCTTTAAATAATTGAGTACCTCATTTTCAGACATTTTAGCTGGTTGCTTTTGTTTCATCAGTTCATCAGTCTCAGGGCTGGGCTGCTTAGTTAAGTTGCTTATGAATGAAAATTGTGTACTAGAAAAAAAATACATTTTTAACAAGTATTATATTTTAGATTGTTTATTTTGTAGATTTAACATTCGTTGTAATGAGTGCCTTCTGAATTGCAAGCATCCATATTGAAACTTCACGCCTATATATACCCAGATTCATTTTTTAAGAAAAAGACGTTTAAGTTTTTAAACAGGTTATTGCTTACGGTGTGTATACATACATTTATTTTATTTCATCTAGAAAAAGACATTTTTAAATATTTTATTAAAGCTCATTTACATTTATTTTATTTCATCTGGAAAAAATACATTTTTAAACAGTTTATTAAAGCTCATTTACATTTATTTTATTTCATCTGGAAAAAAGACATTTTTAAACAGTTTATTAAAGCTCATTTACATTTATTTTATTTCATCTAGAAAAAGACATTTTTAACAAGATATTTTAAAAGTTATTTTACATTTATTTATAGTATTTTAGATCATTTTTATTTGTGTTCTATTTTGTTTAAGATTTTTATAGTAGTTAGTCGGAAAAAGCCCTGGTCCTGAGAAAAAATATAACGCTGTAGAATTTTGGTAGAGGTTCCTTATTAAAAGCCCCATCAATTGAAATAGTTTTTAACCTGTCTATTTTTTAATGTGGTCACTTTTTTCAGTACAAAAAAAGTCATATATGCTCAGAAAACAAATTTGTGTAATTTCAATGTGTTTTGAACTTTCTGGGTTAGATAAGGAGTGGAAAATAGAAAGGAATGGAGCAAGTGGGACCATCTGACCATGCCCCATCCCATTTTCTATATTGAAACGCTTCAAAAAAAGCTAAAAAACGTTTATGCTAAGGGGTAATACCTCATGCGACCGTTGGGGGATGCCTTGGGTACCCCGAGTGTTTGATTTCGTTACTATTGTTTGTATTGTTGTTATTTTTTATTTGTAGTTCATCTAGGCTTAGAAAAGTTTTTCTTTTGTTGACTGAAAAGAATTGATCTTTACTCATGAAAAAAATGCACCACATATTGGTCAGAAAACCCCCAAAAACGTGATACAAGTTTGTTGGACCTACCTGGAGGTCCTATAAATTAACCATTGTCCGTTCGTTCGTTCGTTTGTTACCAGCTTTTCTCGAGATTGGCTCATTAGTTTTTTCTGATTTTTGGCACAATGATGCAAAATGGTAATGCCCAAAATGTGACGGAGCCCGATTTTCGAAAAAAATGCCGGAAAAACCGGTTTTTTTGCATTTTCTCAAGATTTCATCATTAGTTTTTTCTGATTTTTTGCTCAAAGATGCGTATTAGCAATTGCTAAAACATAGCCGAGTCCAATTTTTGAGAAAAATTCTATTCCGGCCGAAAATGCCGGAAATATGCCGGAAATCGCCGTTTTTGCAAATTTTCGTTGGACTTTTTCCTTATATTTCGTTGTTTTTTTATACAAAAACATTCTTAATAACAATGCCCGCCATCAAGCATGGTTCAATTGTTAATAAGACTGATTTTTGAAGCCGGAATTTTTAAAAAATCGCCGGAACAGCCGGTTTTCGCCGGAGACACTGTATTTCTTGAATTTCTCGAGCTGTACTTTATATTTTCTAATGAAATTTTGCACGATGCAAAATGGCATAACTTAAAATGTGACGGAGCCCGATTTTCGAAAAAACATCTTTTTCCTGCTGAAAATAATTTTTTTTCAATTTCTCGAATCTTACTCAATATTTCATTCATTAATTTTTGCTTGATTCTTACACTCGCTCTTTCATTCGTTTACTCGTTCGTTCGTTCTTCCATTAATGTCCATGTTTTCTTTTATTTGGCTAACTTTCTTCATCAGGTAGGTCCATTCAGCATCCAGCTTGTATATTTTGCATAGAGCAGTTTTGATTCAATTTTACTCTGCAACTAGAGAGCCTTCCACTGAAATCCTGATGAATAAAATATGTACTCTTTAGCAGCTAATTGTGGGGAGGGTCTTAGCAGGGGGTGATCAACATTTTCGAAAAATATCATAAACGAGAGGGTTGTTAATGACATTAATAAATGGAAATATTGGTGGTTTTTGTCGCAAATGATGGGTAGTGTTGCTTACGCATAAACAGCCTTGGTTTTCCTATTATATACAAATTGAATTGAATAGATGCTGCGAAAAGATTTAGAACTGCATTTTGCATCTTTTCACATTCTCAAAGCTTATAAATGCCCCGCCCACTAATACATTTTTTTATGTCAGAAAAGTCCGTTGAATGAAGACGCTTTGACCAGCTCTGACGCCTTTTTTCTGGACCGGGCTTTTATCTTAAAGTTAGCCTGCGTTACCCATTGAATATAGGATTAACGGGGCTTTGTCTGAAAGTTAGCCTACGTTACCCACTGAATAATATAGATAAGACGAAAATAAGAGACTTCTGAACACCCTAAAACAGTGTTTTTAAGTTAGGTTAACCCTTTTAACCCTATTTAGACTGGGCTTTTTTGAAATTAAATAAACTGGGGGGACAAAACATCCCCCCTTCCATAAAATCTTGAAAAATGATCAAAAAGTCTTGAAAATTGGTACTTTTCTTAAAGACCCCCCCCCCCCCATCGATTTGTGGTTTGTGTGATTGGGACTTTTTTCTTGCATGATGGCGTGATTAGAGATTTTTTTGGCGTGATGGCGTTCTCGAGATTTTAACTTGATAATGATAAAGCGAAAGTTTGAGGCGTGATGCGTGATTTGGGCTATTTTTCGCTAATTTTTGCCTGATGACAAATATGAGCGATCTTCGTGATGCGTGAAACTGGGGGAACCTTTTTAAAAATTCAGGACTCGATAAAGCTCTTCGTTCTACTAGAATGGGCTCCCTGGAAGACAGAACAAATTTTGGCGGAAATTTAATTTGGCGGATGGACGAAAAAGTTTCATTTTCTTTCGAGGGAATTAAATTTGGCGGATTGGGGAAGAGATTAATTTTAACGGGATTTAACCTTTAATGGCATACGTTCGGAAAAGGGCTATTTACCGACCCTCCACCGGCCGGTCATAGCTCAAAACTACTGCATTTTCAGCAAAAATGTCCTTGTTTTAGAAAGCTGAGACCGAGGGCTTTCCAACGGTGCCAAATTTTTTGTCTGAAACGCATTTTTTGAGCCTCAATCGCGCCATTTGAAGTCAATTAAAAAAAAAATTGAGAAAAAATTGTTGTCTTCAAAAAAAAAGTGCGCCTTCTAAGGGTTAAAGAAATTTTTCGAATTCTCGTGCTTCAAACTGCTCAAAATCAAAAACTAAAAAATCCCTAGAATCACGACAATCACGAGTCCAGCTGAAACTGCCCTAGAATCACGAACCCAACTAAATATGCCCCAGAATCATGATCAGATTAATTGCAGTTTGAGTGTAAAAATTTGAAAGAAATATTTTTTATATAGGAACTAGGAGAATTCATCGTTGAAGATAGTATTTGGTTTGGGCCGTTTTCTAAAATCAGGTCTAAGATATTCTTATAAAAAGCAGATTTTTTCAATTATTTATACCCGTATTGTTAGTATTTAATTCTTTAATTCTTTAATTCGTTAAGTTTCTCTGGGTTGGTTGCATAAAAATAGGTTTCATTTCGAGCTGAATCTTGTAAAACAACCATGCCATCATCGCTTGTGCGGGTTTTGTTCTGAATCAACCTGTCTATAAAACCGTTGGTATAGTTCCTTCTTGAATCAGTCCTACTTTTTGGAGTGGCAGCAAACTCTTCACCACGATGCTTGGTTGCATCTGCCTTTTCAACGATACAACCTTACCATCCTTGTCAAAGACTTGGACAGATGCAGGGGCAAAAACAGTTTTTTTGACTCCCTTCTTTTTTTCTTTTCCAGTATTGTTATATGATGTTTGTAGCTAACTCATATATTAAGAAAAATTTTTCATGCATACTTAGAATAATTAGAAAAATTAACATAATGTATGCATGGATCGTGCATCGCGTATCATGAATCGTTAGATCGCGCAAGAATTACCACACAAACCGCCTCCTATCGTTGGTAGGGGTCGAAAACCTTGTAGTCATCAGTGAAATTAGACAAAGCCCATTTACATGTTCCAGCAAGAGACTTTTGGGTGACAGGCCATAAATTACTTTTTGAAATAAAGATTTTTAATTCACTAGAACGTTTGTCATAACCAAACACCAATACAAATCAAAATAAATCTACTCAATTATCACTCTAAAGATTCTTAAAACTTGATAAAATCATTCTTCAATCTATAGTCGACTCTTTTTTGATATCATTTTGCATCCAACAACCAACTGACAATGGCAACAATGGATTTTAATACACTCAAATTCGACATCATAAAAAACATTTCACAAGACATTACCACAAAAATCACAAAATCTCTGGAAGAGAAACTTGGTAGTCTCAAAGAATTTATTGAAAGCAAAATAGAAGAAATCAGGACTGATTACGATAAAAAGATCCTGGATCTGACAACAAAGGTCAACAATCTTCAAAATCTGATTGACACTAACAACAACAACCCAATCAACAAGGACCACTTCACTGCTGACATTGAAATTGATAACAAGCTCACCGAATCATCTCAAAAACTTGACAATAAAATCAAATCGTTAGAAGGTGGTCAGGAAGAACAGATTGACAGAAGCCTACGCTCAACGCTTATTTTCAGAAACATTAAATTTGATAATTGAATTGAAACCGATGCGAACAAACCAATTGACATCCTTGCCACAGCTGTCAACCACCACTGTCCAGACCTCAGCATAGATTTCTTCAAGAATGCAGTGGAAAGGGGACACAGAAATTTTAAACTTGACAGGAAAATCACTGACAAGAACATGAACTCTCATCCATCCATCAGTGTGAAGTTTCTCTCCTGGAAGGACTCCAATGAAATACTTTCGACAATAATTACAGAGAACAGTAGAAATGGTAATCTTTTGGTTTCACAGCAATTTTCTAAAGGAACCACCCGTCAGAGAAATGCTGCCCTCAAACGTAGACAACAGTTAATGAAAGAAGATGACCAAATGGAGTACAGACTTATTTATCCAGCAACTCTAACCGGAAGAATCAAGGACTCAAACACGAAATTCCAAACTGTAGAAAAATTCTAGCTATAAATTTCATATTTATAACATTTCCCCCCCCCCCTACCGCTTGATGAGCAACAAAAGCCCTCCTTTAGCCTTTTTGCCTCTTGATGTACTTATAAGGCTTGCAAGTCTGTTGTAAATTACCTCCAGAGTCACCCTTGTTCCAAGTTCCATAAACCTTCTCCCGCGTCTCGAGTCCACCCAACCTTAAGCTGTACTTTACCCCTATCTGCCTATGCCAGTCAAGTTCCCATGTGGCTTCTGTAAGAAACCAGTTGCCAAAAACCATCGTGCCATTCAATGTGATACTTGCTCTTATTGGATCCACATCAAATGCAACCACACCTCAATCAATGAATATACCAAACTGATCGCATCCAATGAATCCTGGTCCTGTCTCAAATGTATCCGATCAGAAATACCTTTTGAGCAATCCTCCGATGAAGAAATAAAGCTCATAATCCAAGGTAATAATGCTCTCCATGCCACACGAAACAAACAACTGTCTATCACCATGACAAAAACGGTAATGTATGGATCCCAAAACGTAGCAAATCTCATCACAAAGGACTGGAACGAAATCCACACCCATCTGCCTTCCCTTGATGAAATCACTAGCAAACCCACTTTCAAAGCCCACTTTCAAAGCCCACCTTCGCGCATACCTTCTTACTAAACTTGCTACTGGCTAAACCCCACCCACCCTCTGGGGTTAAACAGCTCCCCACCCTTCCCTAATCTCTCATTTTATCACCCCTATATTCCTAAGCACAAACATCTTAATCTCATTTTAGTCTCCCTCTTGGAACACGACTCTGAAACTTTATAAATCCTTTGATGCATTACTACAATTATGACAACACTAGACTCTTTGAAATAAAACTTTCCATGAGCCTTTCCCTAAAATTTTCAAGGTTGCTAAGGTCATCACTAGCTCGTCTAATTTTCTTAGTTTTCCTTCCGTATCCAATACAAACCTAATAGCTCCCCTATATAAAACTGATCATAAATAGTTTAGTCAGTCTTTATAGTAAGTAGTCTTTATATTATAGTTTTTATTGTAGTTCTATACTTTTTTTGTTACAACAAAACTATATTTAACAAATATGGACATTTTTAAGATTATATACCCTAGACATTTTGCATAGCTACCTTAAAAAGAAATTTTTAAATGTAACATAGTACATAGTTTTAGATTTAGAAGGTCAGTGTAAATTTTTTCTTTATGATCATCCACGGTGAAATATATAATTATCTTATCTTATCTTATCTGTCTCCCTAGAACCTCAAAGCTTCAACATGCTAAATAAAACGGACAAGAAACGCCATTACAACGATAGAGTGATCGGAATTGAACACGGTTCACTAAAGCCAATGGTGTTCTTGGTAACTGATGGTTAAGGTTGGGAATGTGGGAAGGGAAATTGGCAAGGCTGTTTGACAGCTTGCCTTGAGGTTAAAAAGAACAAGCAACATGCTGAATGGACCTATCTGATAAAGGTAATCGGAAACATGCTGAATGAAAATTTTCAAACGAAAAAAAAAACCAGCATAGCATAGAGATGTGTAAGCTTAAAAATGTGATGCAACTTGTTTCAGGATAGCTTTCTAATGTTTTAGAGCTAAGGAGCTCTGGGCATAAATCTAGAAGAGATTAGGAAAGAAATAAGCAATATTGAAAAGTTGGCCTAGAGCCCGGTTCGGCGTGCCGTATCCGAGTGGCCGTACGACTGAAAGAGAAGAAAGAAATGACGGATTTGAACATAAAACACGAATTATAGGGAAATTATATCACTGTGAATGAACCAACCACTAAACTTTCTAGTCAGTTCATTCACAATTATCAAACTAAAATTTTTTTTAATAAAATAGTAAATCTGGAAAATGTTTTAGATAATGATGAAATAAAATTAAACAAGTGATACTTTTATGGACCTACCTGGTTATGCATTTAACACATATATAATTTAATTGATATCTACGTGAGCATGACCGTTAAACAATCATTCAGAACAAAAATAGTGACGATCTATTAAAATTAGTCGTTTGCGATTTTTAAGGAGTTCCGGATTCAAAGGATGATTTTTTTGGAAATCAAACAATGCTAAGTTTTGGGCATCATCATAAAGAACATTTTTCTGTAAAGAAACAATTAAATAAGTTGAAAAAATGTGACGGAAATGTGAAAAAAACGACGATTTCCGGCACATTTCCGGTTCTACAGACCGGGAAAAAAATTTTTTCGACAAACGGTTTTCGACACCTTTTCGGCAGTACTAATGTGCATCTATGTGCAAAAAATCGCAAAAAACTAATGATAAAATCTCGAGAAAATCTCAAAAAACCGCTTTTTTCGGGACATTTCCGGTTCTAGCGGCCGGAAAAATTTCTTTTTCGAAAATTGGGCTCTGTCACATTTTGGGCATTGCCATTTTACATCATCGTGCAAAAAATCATGAAAATCTGTCGAGTATAAGTTGAAAAAATGAAGGAAAACCGTTTTACGCCGGTTTTCGGCTGTTCCGGCGATTTTTAAGGAGTTCCGGATTCAAAGGATGATTTTTTTGGAAATCAAACGATGCTAAGTTTTGGGCATCATCATAAAGAACATTTTTCTGTAAAGAAACAATTAAATAAGTTAAAAAATGTGACGGAAATGTGAAAAACGACGATTTCCGGCACATTTCCGGTTCTACAGACCGGAAAAATTTTTTTTTCGGCAAACGGTTTTCGACACCTTTTCGGCAGTACTAATGTGCATCTATGTGCAAAAAATCGCAAAAAACTAATGATAAAACCTCGAGAAAATCTCAAAAAACCGCTTTTTTCGGGACATTTCCGGTTCTACCGGCCGGAAAAATTTTTTTTTCGAAAATCAGGCTCCGTCACATTCGAGGGTTTATAGTAATGCACCTTTGTGCAAAAAATCAGAAAAATTAAATGAGCCAATCTCGAGAAAAGTTGGTAACTAACGAACGAACTAACTAACTAACGAACACGGGTTAATTTATAGGACCTCCACCCCAACGGGGTAGGTCCAAAAAGGCTATTCAAGAACAGTGTTACATTGCTAGCAAGGGAATGGAATACTTACTAGCATCCGTAAATTTTTTCAATATTTTCTGTAACCGAAAGTAACCTCATGAATGCACAAAAACTTCAGAAACTAGTTCTACAAAAACATTGGATGAGACGAAAGTTGAAAAAGCAACAGTAGTTAAACTTGTTGAACAGAACTGAGATCCTCAAGATCCTAACTGCCATTCATTTAAAAAGAAAAGACTTAAGCAAACTAAATAAATTTTAGACCTCTACGCAAAGGTCAACTCCCTTAATACTGACGCGCAGGAGGTTGTGAAATCGCAGGTGCATATCAATGCAGAATTTAATGATCAGACCACCAAACACAAAGACCTGGTAAAAGCAGTTGCAAAATTGGAATCGAAGCATCAAGTCTCAAAGCATCAAAAGCTGATGTTAAGAATCTTGAAAAACTAGTTACTGACCTACAAACTAAGACAAACAACAACTCAACTGCTAACAATGATCTTGAGCAGTATGGTCGGCGCGATATGGTTGACATTTGTGGAATACCATGTGAGTCAACGAGGACACTGACCAGCTAAATTGGACATAGCTATGGTCAAAACTGATCTTGCAATTAGCTATCGGACCAAACCAACACCAGACTCTCCTATTATTGTTAAATTCGTCTCTAGAAGAGTGAGGAACAATTTCTTTTAGCAAAGAAATCAACTGAAACATGCTGAATGAAAATGTTCAAACGAAAAAAAAGTAGCATAGAGATGTGTAAGCTTAAAAACATGATGCAACTTGTTTCACGATAGCTTTCTAATGTTTTAGAGCTAAGGAGATCTGGGCATAAATCTGGAAGAGATTAGGAAAGAAATATATATAGTGAAGATATGTAATATCTGTCATTTTAGAAAAAGAAAAGTATTGATATATAAATAACTCAAACTGATAAAAACGAAAAAAGTTAAGAATATTTTTGTTAATTGTGTGTATTTACGATTTTTTTGGTATTTTTTATTTTTTAATCATTCCGAAACAGAGGGTAATTTAGCAAAAAGTTAAAGGGAATTTAAATAGTGGTATGTGAAAGAAAAACCTAATCCAAATGAAGACAGAAGAAAAGTAATAGTGGAGAAACAATGAATTGCAAAAAACTTTTTTGATAAACACACATATATATATATAGTCTAGAAGTATAAAACCTTCAACTACTCAAAATGGAAACAATAAAGACAAAAACCCCACAAAACAAAAAGACAATACAAATACAACAAAAATCTAGAATGAACATTCACAGAAAATCAATCAGGTTGGAGTAGAAAAGGAAAATATGATGACATAGAAATCCGTCAATGTAAAACTAGTGATCTAAAATGACTTTAAGGAAGAAAGTAACTCAATATGAGTTAAGATGGAATGAAGTAACTCAATATGAGTCAAAAAATATTTCAAGAAAACACATTATCTGTTCCTCAGTTTTCGACCTACACAGGATTTCGGCCTTTTACGAAAATATCCTCCTATATGATGGAAATAGGGTTGTGTAGGTAGGCCAAGCAGTGTTAATATATATATATATATATATATGGTGAAGATCAGAGATCTGACCTCAAGGAGAGAAAGTGTTGAAAATACGAAATAAAATAAAGATGAAACATAAAAAGGCACTAATATTTTTATAATTATACGTTTTTTTCATTTTTTTGAATTTTTCTAAATATATAAATCAAACCAATCAAACATCCTGTCAAGAAATGAGAATTTTATGCGAAAAAGAACCAACAAACCAATAGACATAAAGTTTAAAAAGCCAAGCAGAAAAACACAAACACCAAAACCCACTCAAAAACCCAACCAATGCAAACTGGAGTCCCTGACTTGCGACAGGTGCAGCGGCTTATATATTTTCGCGGAGATTTATTTTTGCGAGACAGAAAGTTTTGCGGGTATCTATTTATAGTTGATCATTTGTAGCAAAACTATATGTTAATGCCACACAGGAACTGACATTAGGGATTGTACTCGTCAATAAACATATATTGTACGGCTAAATCAAAATAGCACAAAAACTAAGTTACAACTTTATCCTTAACGAAATTCACAAGTTCTAAGGTCTGTATTAACTAAACATACAAGACATGCAAAAGCCTCTGTACAAAGGTACAATAATACAATGTAGACAAGCATACAACAAGAGAACATGTAACATAGAATGACAACTTACTAAGGACACAGTGAAAAAGGCTAGGAAGCCATCTAGGTCAATCAGCACACCACTAGACAAACATATACACAAGTGACAAGTGAATCCACAATACTTTTATACATAACAGTACATTCACAAGATGATAGACAATTAGTATGCATGAGTTAACATATAACAATACAATAATACAATAACATAACATGACATCACTATAACAATATTGACACACCTCCAAAACATGACAATTGAAAATGCTACCATTTTGACAACATGATACATCACAGCAAAAACGTGTAATTTACAGACCGACATTTAACATTGATAATTTGCAGAACAAAGTCAAAATATATAAATAAATGTTACTAAATGTATTAGACTTAATAAATAATGGCTTAGATACTGAAAAGACACACAAAAGATACTGCAAACAAAAAGACACTGGAAACAAGGGAAAACACTGACCAAACAGAAAAACACAGAAAAAACTGAAAAACCTTAAAATGGGGAAAACCCCAAACATCCTGAGGAGAACCATAAACAGACACTGTGCCTCAGCCGCTACATGGCTCCCCTCAAGATGTGCCTGATCCTCAAAACATCTTGAAAAATCCTACAATAAATAATTTTTTTTTTAAATAAATTTTCTATTACTAACAAGCAAAAAATGTTTTTGGTTTGAATAAATCTTCCTATTACTAACAAGCAAATTGTTTTCAAACTAATTTTTGAATATATTAAAATATTTCGAATTTTCTGTTTTTATGTTGACTAGTTTTCTTTTTGTTTTATTTCTGTTTGTTGGTAAAGTCAGCTTGTTTGTGGTCAAGATTGGTATCTTGACGGTAGGGAGTGTTAATGCCGTTTGGGCATTGATTTTATGTTGTTTTTTTTGTGTAATTGTTTGATGTTCTTGTAATTGTCACTTTGTATTTAATAGGTCCTTTTGTTTGGCTCCTTGGTGGGGAATTCAATTCCATAACCGAAAGTCAGTTCAATTTTTGGAATCACTTTCCAATATCAAAACAAGTTTATTAACAGGCCGAATATATTTAGATTGGCCTTGTTTAATTTCAACAGTTCTGACGACTCCATCATCACTATGTCGAACCGTATCGACTAAAGCCATTTTCCATTCATTTCGTTTAGCGTCGTCTTTAACGAGAACTATATCTCCAGCTTGTAGATTACGTTTAGTATCGTTCCATTTGTGACGTATTTGAAGGTGTTGTACATACTCCTTTCTCCACCGTGACCAAAACTCGTTACAAATATGCTGAACTCGCCTCCATCGCCTTCTTGAATACAGGTCTGCTTTCTCGAAACGTCCTGGTGGTGGCATGACAATGCTAGATTTCATTGTCAATAGATGATTTGGTGTTAAAGGTGTTGGACTCTCTACATCACTGAGGCATTCAACAGTTAATGGTCTTGAATTCAAGACAGCCTCTATTTCAACTAATAATGTTCGAAAGGATTCATCATTTAACGAATGACCATGAGTGGTCAATAATGAATCTAAGATTGCACGTGTAGAGCGTACTAGTCTTTCCCATGCGCCTCCAAAGTTGCTTGCGTATGGTGGATTGAACTTCCAGGAAACGTGGAAAGTTCGAAGCAAACCTATGTGTGTGATATCGAAGGCTGTGGCAAAGTATGCAAAACCAAAGGTGGAATCAAGCGACATAAAGCTGTGAAGCACCCATTTGAAGTGCTGAGAGAAAAAGAGAAAGTTGAAGCAGAAATTACGAAAGCTGCTAAGGAGAGACTGGGACCCAATGACATTAAGACATTCATTAAACATTCTTGTACCCACCTTGCAAATGATTCCTGTTATCCAGAGACTTTTTGTGCTTCCTTTGAGGGTTTCGAAGCCACAGATGAACAGGCTGATTCGATATTCGCCTCTTTGAAGGATGAAATTCTTAAGTTCAAGGAAAGCAATGTTGATTCTTTCCTTGAAAAATTTTGTAAAATTTCGATTGAAATGGTAATAATTACAACCAATAAACGAGCAAGTCACATACTACTGCATTATGTCTCAAACAAATGTATCTCGCACCTGTTAAACAAATCATCTGCAGCTACATCATCTGGAGCAAAAGTTACTCTAACAGAGAAAGATATTTATGTTTTACAGTACATTGCTGGGCATGTTATTCAAAAAATTTATCGTAAATTACGTAAAAGCAAGCACTGGCATAAAGATGAATTTCAGCAATGCATCCAGCTCCTCAAATCAATGAAAATTGATAAAACAGAAGCTTACAAACTTGTTTTTTCCAAAGACCGTGGTGGTCTTTGGTATGTGTCAATGGACATCGTTCTGGCTTTAAAGCAAGCAGAGCTTCTATTTCTAAAACACACTGCTGGACATGTTACCAAAATTCCCTACAAACCGCTTGTTGAAAATTTGATGCAAAACATGATTGTGAATGGCGAAATTTGCAGGATAATTCTTTGATATCTGCTAATAGTGATATTGGCAAAGATTTGCTCCAACAAATATTTGGATTGTACCTACGTGTCAGGGGCTTTTCCTATGCTAAAAATGTCAGAGAAAAACACAAACTTAAAGCCAAAAAAGGAAAAAAACGCTCATTAAGAAATGAACTTAAGATTGGAGACAAGGATGATGTTTAAAGTCTTTTATCTTTTTTGCATAATTTATTTTTATTCAAACTTTTCATTTTTGTTACAATTCCCTTCATGTAAGGTTTTCCAAACATTGATCATAAGGAAGGTTAATGATACAGATTTTTACTGGTAAAATTTATAACACATTTTTTATAAGAACCAGATTTTTTTAATGAGGTGAATTTCTATTTGAAACTTTATTCTTGAAAGTAGTTTGTATGTATAAAAACATATGACTTGTGAAAGCTTTTTTTTTTTATTTTTACGACTAATTTTTAAGCTGTTTGCTATTTTTATTTAAAAGAGGATTTTCCATAATTAATCGGCTATTTTACTTTACTTCCCCCTGGTTCCAAATTTCACTTTCAAGGTACATGTTTTTTATAAGTATACAAAAATCCGAAAACATGCCCAGAGATGCTTAGGTCGAAAGTTCAATAATCATGAAAAATGCTTGGGGTAAATTCGAGGATGTTTACAAAAGGTGATGAATCAGGCTCAAAATATGCTTAAATTTGCCTATAGAATTCTTGGCTGAGTTAATGCCCATATACGGAAGTGGGGAAAGAGGGAAACAAAATTTTTCATAGACATTCGAATTCTTATGAAACATTCGAATTTTTTATTGGTAAACATTTGATTTTCTTTGCAATGGCTTCACAAAAGAACAAACCAGCTATACTAGAAAGTAGCTTATACCTTTCATAGGCTCGAGGTAATGGGTGGCATATCCTTAATTTTCCCCATATTTGAGCCTACATATGCTTATAAAAAACATGTATGAGCCTCGTAAGCCTTAAAATGAAACTTTCGGAAAAGCCCTGAAAAAATGATTATACATATAAGAAAGAAAGAAAATAGTAGGATTTGAGTAGTTTGAATAGCCTGTCTTGGAATTCAGAAATTTAATTAAGACTCAATTATTTTGAAAAAATAATCATCATCGTTGAAATCGATGTTTTTTGGCCTATTTGACTTTCCCTTGTATACCGTCATTTTGTATAAGGTTACTGTTTTCGCACTAAGATTCTTCTGCCAAGTATCGAAAAAAGACAAGGACTTCGGGTAGCTGAAAAATAAGCTTCAGAAAGTTAGTTGGTCTCATCAGTAAAACACAAGATTTCCTGTACCTTTAGAAAAAAACCTTTTCCGATCACATGCCGGCTGTCCCGTAAAAATAGCGGAAAAGATTCTGAAACGGGGGCATGATTACGACGGTAATTGTTACGAAGGCTTAAACCCATTGGTCTAGAACACTATTGTCCCGAGTTGAATAATAACAATAGCAACATGTCACATGAAACAATGAACATACCATCGTTTCTTATGTTTCCCATTTCCGCACTAAGATTCCTTTGCAACTAGCGGAAAAGACCAGGCAATCGGGTAGTTAAAAAATGGCAGTTCCGTGAGGTAAACACAAGACTATCCGGCTATCCCGGGTAAAAAGGTCCCTAATTTCAATTATATCTACTCTTATGCTTAAGAAAGTTCTTTGTGTAAATCGATTTATCTTGGTAGGAGAACAGAGGAGAAGATGAAAAATATCACCATTTCATCAATTTTATTAGATTCTTTTAACTCCGATCGGGCCAACAACGAATTGGGTTAAATCTTTGGACAAATGTCGAAAAGTTGGGGAAAGCCTTTTGGTACTTGGTTGAAATAGATATAATAGGAGTCTGGCTTAAACAAAACTTAGATCGGAAATGACTGGAATACTGAAAAAAAACGAATACTGCTTTCAATGTACTTTTTTTACCATAGACAAGTTAGAAATTTTTTTGGTAAAATAGTAGGATAAAAAATAATAAACAAAATTTGTATATTTTCATTAAATAGCCTAAGTAACTATTCTTGATCCTTGTGACAAATGGAAAAAGGGAAAAGCTATTCTTTCGGACGCCATTTTTTCAACTGAATAAAATAAATTTTCAAAAAGAATATTGTTTATCAAAGATCGCAAAGCGTCAGTATTTATGTATTACTTAATCAACCATTTACCAACTCGAAGTATGATTTTTAGCATTGAAAAAAAACTTTAAGAAAATTCTAATATAATCTAAGTACAATCCCTTGCTATTAACGTTTAAAGGTTTCGGAATTCCAAAGTCACTTTTTCTTTTTTAATGGAGTATCATCGATAGAAAAGTCCATTTTGCTTTCGCAGTTTGCTCCACATATCGGCTTAGTCTCAAACCCAGATTTAATGATACTATCATTTTTGATTGTGTCCTTGACACTTGGATTATCTTTGCGTCTTCCAATAGCTCGTTGTCTCCCAAAATAATTCTCAAGGTCGTCCTGACAGAAGTTTTCGCTGAAAACATAATCCATTCCGTTATCCAAAAGATAAGGAATAATTTCCTTTAGCGAATTTACACTCATAATGATTCCATTGTACGTTGGTAAGGAAAGGAACATGTTGTTTCGCTGGGTGGGGTTGAATTCTCCCTGGCGGTCGTTGATGCTCTCCTTCCATTCGTGTAAATAATCAACAAATCTATCAAGAAAGTCGAATCGTTCTTGACAATTATCCTTTCTGTATGGTTCAAGAAAGGGTTTCCTCTTTTTGTTGTGTTCGACACTGTTTCTAACATTAAAACAGTCGAAAAATTTATCGAACATGAGACAGAATTCAGATGTAGCTTGTGCAGCTTTGGGTCCGAAATCCCTGATTATGTTGCCAACTGTCTCACTCAGCAATTCGGTAGCTAGATTGACTCTCATTTTCGAATATGATGTAAGCATGATGTGGTCTGTTGTCAGTTTGGTTGGAAAGTGCAAATCATCTTCCAAGTCTTCGAAAAAAAGACTTTTAATGTGGGACCAAAGAAGGTAGTCACCTATAAGATAAAGAGGAAAACATTAAAAGTAACACAAAAATTGAGTGGGATGTTGTAAAAAAACATCTTAATCAAAGATAAGTGAGACTGCCATTAAAGTGTTATCAAAAATTTCAAAAAATAGATCACCTGAATTCCAAAGAAGTCATGATGAGAAATCTGCTCCTGAAGACCAAAGACAATTTCGTGCTGTCTTCATGAGGTGAGGAGGGTCCGAGAAGAAATAGATGTAACGATCAGAGTCTGCATATTGGTTTTTGACTTTGTAAACGATTGAGCTAGTATCATCTGGATCCTGAATATGGAATAAGTTAGAATGATTAAAGAATTCATAATTATACTTCCAAAGCAACATCCAATAAAATAACGAAGAAATTTTGGCGGGAAGAAAATTTGGCAGATGTGCGGGATTTGCCTTAAATCCGCCAAATTAAGTTCCGCCAAATTTAATTTTATTCGCCATCTGCAAAATTAAATCCCCACCAAATTTAATTTTTTTCGTTTAATGTCTGATTTTTCACAGCACTAAAAGTATGCAATATCAATGGGTTGACCTTGATTTTCGACCTAAAAATCTGTCATCCACCAATTTAAATTCCTGCTAAAATTATTTTTTCCCTAATCCCCCAAAATTTCATTGAATAAGGTACCATAGCCATTATCAAGTTAGTCAAGCTATTCACATGCATGTTTAAAAGCAAGACAGTCATTATCTTTCGATAGATTGTGTTATACCAATATAGCCCAATATAATGTAACTATTCCAACAATTAAAATACATACCCTATTCATTTGGAAGAACCGGCGGTTTATTGATGCACCATCAGCAACTGTGGCAATGACTTTCAAATTGCATGAAATTTCAAGGATACTGACACATTTCCAATAGAGTGAGAAGATTTGTGATGCGGTAGCACAATCTGTTGCGAAATTTGCAAAGCTGAAGGATAGAGGACTCATTGTACTCTTTACTAGGAAAACCATGACATGTGTAGCCAACTTTTCCCTATCATCAATCAAAGCCTCATTGATTTCTTCATCTCCAAAGTCAACGAAACCAACCAAATCACCCGTATGCTTATCCCAAACAAGATCTTCTTGCACTTTCATTTCATCGATGAGTATTGTTACATAACGCTCAGGATTACTAAAGTTCTTTGTTCTTTCAGTTAAATCTTTGATGATATCAGGGTTGAAGCCTAAAAGATTAAATCAGGTACCTTCAAAATTGGGTTACTTTGTTCAGAAAGTAGGCTCGAATTTACAAAATTTTCTCAAATGTCAAATGTGGTAAAGCAAAATTAATTTTAATTATATATTAATGTTTTTATAGTTTGGCTGCTCTTCTGTAATCTGGACAAAACTTTCATGAAACCCACATTGAGAGAAACCTTTCTGGTCTGCAATTTGTTACAACCCAATAGTGCAGTCTAATAGCCAGCAGAAGTTTGCTATTTGGAGTATTAACTAGCTTAACAGAGCAACTCAACTTCACATGGGTGTCAGCAAATTATATTCATAATATGCAAATCAGATCAGATCTATAAATTAAAGTAAAAACTTTTAACTCCAATATAGAACAACATACCTTGTTTTGGTTTGATGTAGTTTCGATAGCTACGCAGTGTCTTTTGACTAGGCAAAATTAGTACCCCAGAACCATCCTTGTCCAGTCTGAGCTGCTCATAAGCAGATGAAGATTTGGCAGCAATAGACAAACCAAATTTGATGATAGTTGGGTGATATCGCAGCTGGCTTTTATGTTGAGTTCTGAGGTATTTCTGTTGTTCCTCCCAAAAAAGTTTCATGAAGGGGGGGACTTTACCCTCAGGTATACCCTCAAAAATGTTAATCAGATCACCATTCAGTTTTGCATCAACAGGGACTGAATCTTTGGATAATGCGGCTTCCAAACGTTGAACCAAGGCTTTATTTTCTAGCTCCAAGGATTTATTCTCTTTTCTCTGAAGCTGGATTGTTGATATTAGCCTTTCTAGTGAAACAAAGGACAATGGTGCATTTGGGTGGACTGGGGAAGTTAACATCTTTCGTTTTTGATTGTGTTGTGATCGCACTTTTATTTCCATCTTCTTGCACTCTGAACATTTTTCACTTTTGATAAGTAGTGGACATGCAGGAGCTCTGAGGTATTCCTCTTGACATAAAGGTACTGAATTTTGATCAAGTGTGACATTCTCGGAGTAGCGGAAGATTTTTGGGATATAATGGTGTTTCAGATGGATTGCTTCTTTGAATTCCACGAGGTCAATGCCTAATAATGAAAAAAATGACACATCGTGTTGTTATTCATTCATAATTAATTTCCATCAAATCCCACTGGTAACTTTACAGGTCTTTGATTTGATGTATATTTGAATATTTTTACTTTAACGTAGTATATACCTTGACAACTTTTATATGAATCCAGGGACTTGATAAAATCGCTGAGTGTGATCACATTAAATGATGGGAAACATTGTACAAATTCTGCATTAGGTGGTATCGTCCAGCCGTAACATCTAAGAACATAGCCCAGTGATTGGTTTATAAAAACTTGGTACTTTGGTACAAGGAATTGTGACTGTGGTTCGTTGTATTTCGCCTCAACAAAATCAATATAATCAATTACATTCCAACCAATAGAAAGTTTAAGTTTTTTCGTTCTCAGAGCAAAATCCTGATACCCAGCATAACATGGCTTGGGAGGAGCATTTGAGACTTCCATCTGTTGAGAGTGTTGGAAATCCTCCCCCTTGCTGATGGCTGAAGTTGATCGTGGTTCTGATTGATTAGCATGGCTTTTGACAGGCAACGCCAATGTTGGTACCCTTCCTTCCTACAACTGCGTGGAGCGTGCATCTAAAAGATAGTGATTAAAAATCATCAAACAACTGACAACAATATTACTTTTTATCATATCATTTATATAGCTATTATACTGGCTGTCTCCTCCTTCTTAATATTTACAACAATTCAATAGATGGAAGGGGAAATTAACAAGATTAAACCAATTCTATTTTCAATATAAGATTAGTCCTTGCACATATTGGACAGATTAAACAATCATGACGAGCAAGATTTCATAAAAATTATACAAAAATTCCAAAGTTTCCCATGTCTCATCATGTACCCCCCAATGCAATGCAATGTACAGTTAAATTTATGAAGTGTTTGGGTTAATCAAAACTTACATCGCCAGACATCTTCTTCCTTAAAATGTTTTTCACACACATAAACATTGTTTCTTTCAATTTGTGTCTTGAATTTTGCATCTATGACTCTACCACTTGTCACAACAGCAAGAAATTCTTTACTCCATTGAGGGTGCAATTTTGGGTTTGGACATCGAAACTGTGAGATATCTTTATGTCTTCTGGTTGTACTACAGCCTACTATGGAACAGTTTGATCCTGTCATATTTTTTTTACTCTAATTCTTATATTATTCACATCTAAATCACAAAAATAAACACATTATATATCTTTTCACAGCAGAATCCACTGGCCATGGCCGCCATTTTGAATGTTTTGACCCCGTCGAGAAGTCTCGGTCCGAGTAAAATCAAATTGAAAGAGTTCGAACAAAAGGCCATTGTTCGCGTCCCGTCTATGGTTTTACTCTTATGTCTATGGTTCTACAAAAACATTGGATGAGACGAAAGTTGAAAAAGCAACAGTAGTTAAACTTGTTGAACAGAACACTGAGATCCTCAAGATCCTAACTGCCATTCATTCAAAAAGAAAAGACTTAAGCAAACTAAATAAATTTTAGACCTCTACGCAAAGGTCAACTCCCTTAATACTGACGCGCAGGAGGTTGTGAAATCGCAGGTGCATATCAATGCAGAATTTAATGATCAGACCGCCAAACACAAAGACCTGGTAAAAGCAGTTGCAAAATTGGAATCGAGTCTCAAAGCATCAAAAGCTGACGTTAAGAATCTTGAAAAACTAGTTACTGACCTACAAACTAAGACAAACAACAACTCAACTGCTAACAATGATCTTGAGCAGTATGGTCGGCGCGATATGGTTGACATTTGTGGAATACCATGTGAGTCAACGAGGACACTGACCAGCTAAATTGGACATAGCTATGGTCAAAACTGATCTTGCAATTAGCTATCGGACCAAACCAACACCAGACTCTCCTATTATTGTTAAATTCGTCTCTAGAAGAGTGAGGAACAATTTCTTTTAGCAAAGAAATCAACTGAAACATGCTGAATGAAAATGTTCAAACGAAAAAAAAGTAGCATAGAGATGTGTAAGCTTAAAAACATGATGCAACTTGTTTCACGATAGCTTTCTAATGTTTTAGAGCTAAGGAGATCTGGGCATAAATCTGGAAGAGATTAGGAAAGAAATAAGCAATACCTTAAGGCGAGAGATTTTCGCGGAGATTTATTTTTGCGAGGTAAAAAAATTTGCATTTCGCGGGCATTAATCTTCGCGAATCGCGAACAGAAAATTTTGCGGGTATTTATTTATAGTTGTTCATTTGTAGCAAAACTATATGTTAATGCCACACAGGAACTGACATTAGGGATTGTACTCGTCAATAAACATATATTGTACGGCTAAATCAAAATAGCACAAAAACTAAGTTACAACTTTATCCTTAACAAAATTCACAAGTTCTAAGGTCTGTATTAACTAAACATACAAGACATGCAAAAGCCTCTGTACAAAGGTACAATAATACAATGTAGACAAGCATACAACAAGAGATGAATACAAGAGAACATGTAACATAGAAAGACAACTTACTAAGGACACAGTGAAAAAGGCTAGGAAGCCATCTAGGTCAATCAGCACACCACTAGACAAACATATACACAAGTGACAAGTGAATCCACAATACTTTTATACATAACAGTACATTCACAAGATGATAGAAAATTAGTATGCATGAGTTAACATATAACAATACAATAATACAATAACATAACATGACATCACTATGACAACATTGACACACCTCCAAAACATGACAATTACTTTTTGATAAATAACGAGATTGCTCACGGAAATTTTTTGACCCGCATTCCGCGCGATCGTGTTTAATCGCCCGCGCGTGTACGCTCTGTGAATTCTGTCTGCTGTATATGGGTACAGTATACTAGAAAAAGCTCCTCTCTTCATTCTTTTGAGAATTCAAGGAGATTGGAGAGTGTCCTAACCCCCCCAGATCGAAGTTCTAATTTTAAAGGTACTAGCAGGGTTTACAACCCGTTTGCTGCAGTCCCACTAAAGACTAAAGAGTCCTGAAAATCCCCTGAAAATCTCGATGAGTTATCGGCTCCCACATGTTGGAAATGATCTAAAATTATTTGTTTAAGAATTTAAATAAAATTATACAGGTCATGGGAAATCAAGAGATAGTATTCTTAATCATTGTTCGACGCACGGCGATCTTTAATTGGATTCAAAATTGTTCAATTTTGGTTGTAAACAAAAATCGGTGATGTTTAAAGACATAATTTTTCCTTTATCTGATGAAGAACTAAAATTCGAAGATACAGTGAAAATTTCAAAGTTCTACTCCTTTCCAATCGGGAATAATTCCAATTCCGAATTCGAGGGAGCTCACGCGGGATGTAGCGGGATATTGAGGGAGCTGAAATTAAACATTTCCGAAATTATCCGATTTTGAACAACTGTCTTAAAAAAAACTTTTGTGTTCAAATGGTACATACTAGGGCTTTATTCACCCAAAAAATGGGGTCCTTTTAAGATACTTTACAGCACTTATTACAGAAATTGAGTTTCGATTTCCCCGATTTTTAAACATTACTCTAAAGATCGCAGTGACGAAAATAACATCGTGAGTGGCCGAGTGGATAAGGCGTTGGGATGTCAGATATGTGAATGCCATTTTTGAGAGTTCGAATCCTATACGGTGTGTTGAGCATTGACCAACCTTTTTCTGGTTTTATGAGGTCTTATTGATATTTTTGGAAGTTCCCGTTATATTTTTAAGAAACAAAAATTTTGCACCTCAGTGCAGTTTGACTCAAGTACAGTATTTCAAAATGGATCAGGTTGGTTTAGCGGGCGGAGAGTCAAGAGTCAAGAGTTATGAAATGACTTTCCCTTTCTCTTGAAAATCCAGTATTCCAAAACTTTGAACTAAAAAAAATGAAAATCGACTTTCGTCTTTTTTTATTATCTTACAAACACTTTTTTCAAAACCACAAGTGAAAAGAAAAGCAGATAAAAATGATTGACAGGTCTAAAAAATGATTGACAGGTGCGGGTTTGCTCGCGCAGGTTAGAAATTCCCGTGAGCAATCTCGTTATTTATCAGCATGTTGACAATTGAAAATGCTACCATTTTGACAACATGACACATCACAACAAAAACGTGTAATTTACAGACCAACATTTAACATTGATAATTTACAGAACAAAGTCAAAATATATAAATGTATTAGACTTAATAAATAATGGCTTAGATACTGAAAAGACACACAAAAGATACTGCAAACAAAAAGACACTGGAAACAAGGGAAAACACTGACCAAACAGAAAAACACAGAAAAAACTGAAAAACCTTAAAATGGGGAAAACCCCAAACATCCTGAGGAGAACCATAAACAGACACTGTGCCTCAGCCGCTACATGGCTCCCCTCAAGATGTGCCTGATCCTCAAAACATCTTGAAAAATCCTAAAATAAATAATTTTTTTTTTTAAATAAATTTTCTATTACTAACAAGCAAAAAATGTTTTTGGTTTGAATAAATCTTCCTATTACTAACAAGCAAATTGTTTTCAAACTAATTTTTGAATATATTAAAATATTTCGAATTTTCTGTTTTTATGTTGATAGTTTTCTTTTTGTTTTATTTCTGTTTGTTGGTAAAGTCAGCTTGTTTGTGGTCAAGATTGGTATCTTGACGGTAGGGAGTGTTAATGCCGTTTGGGCATTGATTTTATGTTTGTTTTTTTGTGTAATTGTTTGATGTTCTTGTAATTGTCACTTTGTATTTAATAGGTCCTTTTGTTTGGCTCCTTGGTGGGGAATTCAATTCCATAACCGAAAATCAGTTCAATTTTTGGAATCACTTTCCGATATCAAAACAAGTTTATTAACAGGCCGAATATATTTAGATTGGCCTTGTTTAATTTCAACAGTTCTGACGACTCCATCATCACTATGTCGAACCGTATCGACTAAAGCCATTTTCCATTCATTTCGTTTAGCGTCGTCTTTAACGAGAACTATTTCTCCAGCTTGTAGATTACGTTTAGTATCGTTCCATTTGTGACGTATTTGAAGGTGTTGTACATACTCCTTTCTCCACCGTGACCAAAACTCGTTACAAATATGCTGAATTCGCCTCCATCGCCTTCTTGAATACATGTCTGCTTTCTCGAAACGTCCTGGTGGTAGCATGACAATGCTAGATTTCATTGTCAATAGATGATTTGGTGTTAAAGGTGTTGGACTCTCTACATCACTGAGGCATTCAACAGTTAATGGTCTTGAATTCAAGACAGCCTCTATTTCAACTAATAATGTTCGAAAAGATTCATCATTTAACGAATGACCATGAGTGGTCAATAATGAATCTAAGATTGCACGTGTAGAGCGTATTAGTCTTTCCCATACGCCTCCAAAGTTGCTTGCGTATGGTGGATTGAACTTCCAGGAAACAAAGTCTGCATTTTGTTCCATCAGATAAATCTTGATTGCTTGATCGTCCAGTTCATTGATCGCTTTGACGAGTTCGTTTCGAGCTCCAACAAAATTTGAACCGTTGTCACATCTGACCAGTCGTACTGGTCCTCTTCTTGCAATGAAACGTCGTAGACACATGTTGAACGAATCAGTGTCCATAGAATTAACACTCTCTAGATGGCAAGCTCGTGAATTTAAGCACGTGTAGATAATACCATAACGTTTGAGCTCGCTTCGTCGCACTTTGACGAGGAAAGGACCAAAAAGGTCCAGTCCGACGTAGGTGAATGGTGGTGCATCTTGTAACCGATCTTTGGGTAGATCAGCCATCTTTGGTGATTGAGACTTCCCACGTAACTTACGACAAGTTACACATTGATGAAGAACATGACACAAGGGAATTACCGTTGATACACCAGAATCCTTTTTCTCTCAGTCTATACAACGTTGCGTTGCGCCCTCCGTGTTGCATCTCTTCTTGAACTTTTTGGATGATACTCTTTGTTGTTGTTGATCGTCTGGGTAGCACGATGGGATGCTTCTCTTCATATGGGATGTTGGTTGTATTGTTGATACGTCTACCACAAGTGTTTCAACCGGTATTCCAACGAAGCCATATTTTGGTTTGTACAGAAATTTCGCCCGCTCAAATCTAAACAACAAAATGGTCAATCTCACTAAAGCAAAACATTGCGGCCACGGCATTTCCCTGGATAAAAATTCTGGTCACGTGACCATCCGTGATTTTAGACCAATGAAAACGCTTCATTTCCCCGGATTAAAGTTGTGTCTACACTAACACGCGGGAAATGGCTAGAAAACGAGAGAAAAAACCGGGGGTCAAATTAAATTTTTCTTTCTTCTTGCGGCAAACATAAAAGACTTTAAGAGGCCATTTATTTAAGAAAGGGGTGTTATATCATAAATAAATTATGTAAGTAAGTGATATTTTAAGTAACAAGCTCATTAACAATTTTATTTTGAAGTTTGTTTTTAAAAGCAGAACCCCCGTGCTATAAGATAATCTCATTTTCTTAACTTATGGACCCAATTGGAAGTCTTTGTAATACAGATCATTTGGCAGTGTAGCTGCAACCTATACAAGAATTGGAATCTAAAGTCTGAAGTCGTAACTCCTTGTCAGTGACCCCGCAGAGAAGTTTTTAGTTTGCAGACACTGACTTTATGTTGGTTTGGAAATCGTTTTATTTTGAAATGTAATCTTCACTTTAGATGAATACTTTTATTTATTTGGATTCATGAAAGGTTCAAGGTTTGTTTACTTTTTATTTCAAATTATTTCATTGATTTATTGAGCTGCAATAGCTGAATGAAAAACGAAGATTTTTGATAGTTATCATCGTGGGCTTGGCCGCCATTTTCAATTTCGATTTTTTTTCTCCTGTACTCGGCAATTTAGAGGTTGTTCGTAATACGCGATTTGGCTTACGCGTAACACTTGTGCCACCAACTCGAAGGATATCTTCTCCATCGACGAATGGTGCCAATTGATATATCGGGCTCGTTTTCTTCAGTGGTTCCTTCTTCTTCAATTGGTTGATGTCGTCAGGGAAGGCCTTCTGTTGAACTAATCTGATGATAGCTTTCTCTGCTTTCTGTTTGACTTCAACTTCTGACTTTTGCCTGTTTGACTTTCGAAGTCGAATCATTCTGTATATGATACGTACCATCTTTGACCACGAGTTAGTACGGCTTTCGAGAACATCGATCAATTCTGGATGAACTTTGGACGTTTGAACCTTGGACGTTTGCACCTTGACCTTCTTTACTTCTTTGTCGTCATTTGTCAACTTCAGTACGTTAGGTTGCTTTGGCCATTGTGCTTTGCTCTGATAGAGGAAATCGGGTCCCCTAAACCAATGTCTAATCTTTTCGGTTGCTGTCAGGTTAAAACCTTTCGACGAATGATCGGCTGGGTTTTGTTTGCTTGGGACGTAATGCCATTGGTCAAGTTGAGTCTTCTCGCGAACAAATTGATGATCTATTTGCGACAAATACGTGGAATCGTCTGGTATCATTTGAGATGTAACTCAATACAACTTGAGCGTCGGTCCAGAAATACTCATCATTGATTGTGGTATCAAGCTCTCTCTTAAGGAACAATGAAACTTTGACGGATACAACAGCCGCTGATAGTTCCAAGCGAGGTATTGTAGGTCTTTTCAATGGCGCGACTCTTGATTTTGATAACACCAGTTGGCAATGAATACTTCCTTTGTCGTTCAAGTACCTGATGTAAGATACCTGTCCATAACCTTCCTCCGTCCCATCCGAAAAGTGGTGAAGGGATATATTGACGATGGTACCAAAATCTTTTGGCTTCAAGCATCTATGGATCTCGAACTGCTCGATGGACTTCAATTGTAATTTCCATTGTTCGAATCGTTTCAATTGCTGCTCAGTGAGTGGTTCATACCAACCGTGTTTGTTGGCACAAATTTCTTGTAGAATCTTCTTTCCTTCTAACAGGAAGGGTGAAATCAAGCCCAGCGGATCGTACATTGAGCTGACGGTCGACAAAACTCCTCGTCGTGTTGATGGTTTCTCTTTGAATTGAACTTTGTAGGTGAACACATCACGTTCTGGGCACCACTGCATGCCCAGGGCTCGTTCGTTGGGTATTGTGTCGGTTGTCATATCAAGGTCCTTCAGAGACTTTGATCTTTCTTCTGGTGGTATTGATTCGATAACTGAACGACTATTCGAATAAAAATTAGTTAGACGAAAGCCACCTTCTTTGCACATCAGTCGTGTGTTGTTTACTGTTGAGATGGCTGAGTCGTCTTCTGGAAAGGACTTTAGCATGTCGTCTACATAGAAGTTACGATGCAATACTTCAGCTGCTTGCTCGCCGTACTTGAATTTGTTTGGAACTATCTTTTCTTTGGATCGGAATGGAAGTGGTGAAACATAATGACCATTTTCAAATGTTGTCTCGTCTTCCATCATTCGGATGAAACGTTTGTCTTCCATGGATACCACTTGGTAGTCATTTGATTCGTGAAAATCGATTGATTGAGTGGTGATTATCATATCTTTCAATGAGAAGATCTTTGATGGTCTCTCGAACATTAATACTGACACGATTAGATGAAAACGAATTCTTACTTTTGCTGCTCATTGGGCCGGATACACACCATCCCAAACGAGTTTTATATGCATAGGGACCGTCACCTTCACTTTGAATGACTTCTATTGGTTCCAAGGCTTTAGGACAATTTGTTCCAATCAGTAAACCGATAACAGCTCTCTCAGAAACCTTTGGTAGGTAATGTTTGATACTTGATAAATACGTCCACTTTTTGATTTTGTCGGATGTTGCAATGTCACTGTCATCAGCAGGCAGTGATAAACGAGTATAACACTTGGGAAGGTTGATAATATCCGTGTTGTCAAAAGATGAAACTTTAAGGTGATTGATAAACGAGGTATCTTCTCGATGACTACCAGCCATGGTTTCGATTTCAATGGTGGTCTTGGTTCCAACGATACCGAGTTGAAATAGGACGTCTTCAGTGACAAAGGTACCTCGTGAGCCATTGTCTAACAGTGCAAACGTCTCGATACACTTGGTTGGATTTGATGGATGAGAGATGATGACTCTGACGATACTCAGACTGACGGATTTTGAACTGTTGGAGATGCAATTAGAGATAACTGGTGGAGACGGTTGAGTTGAGGACGTTGTCTGCGTTGACGTTGATGGTGCGGGTGCAGGTGTGGGTGCAGGTGGTGGATGTTGAGGAGTAATGATAGTCGAAACAGTAGGATTTGCTGATGGTGGTGTCGTTCGAGTGAATCTGTATTCATGGAGAGTTGTTGGATGTGAATTGCTGCAAACAGCACAGGTTCGCTTGTTCTTACAACTTTTGGCATTGTGCGAAGAATCGGTTGGTTTCAAACAGCAGAAGCATAAGCGTTTGCGGAAAATGAACCTCTTGCGGTCAGCTAGATCCATCTTGTTGTAGTCTTGACATTTCTCCAAATCGTGCGGTGTTTTGTAGTTACAACAAATGCATTTATCCATTGAGATGAGGTTACTTCTGAATCTTTGTCGATCTTGTCTCTTGTTGTTGGTCGTGTTCTTGAAAGGTCACTGATTGCCTCCCTAGAATACAACGGATCGTCAAGGAGTACGGTCTCTTTGCTGATCAGATCGACAAAATTTTCTAAGCCAGGTTCCCTTTCATGCTTGGACCTGACTTTGTATGCAGTACGATTCCATCGGTCTTGTAGGTACGTTGGCAGTTTGCTTTGAAGAAGTTGTAACAATTCTGGGCTGTTCTCACTGGCTCGACCGATACTTGCCATGGATGATTGGTATTTAAGCAAGAACGTCTCAAATCTATTCAACGAAGTAGCATCACTTGGCTTCACTCTTGGCCATTCTGCTAGTTGCTTTCTATAATCAGCTGCTATCTTGAAAGGACTTCCAAACTTCCTCTCAATTAGTTCTTTTGCTTTCGAATAGCAAACAATGTCTGCCAAATAGATACAAGACTTCACAAGCTCCTTTACGTCTCCTTTGGTGTACTTGACTAACAATGTCAAACGTTCTCTGTTATTCAAAATGTTCTCCTCTACAACTTGTGTGAAGGTAGCAATGAAGTATGGGTAGTCAGTTGAACTTCCTGAAAATACCTCTAACTCGATGGAGGGTGCTTTCGTTCTTCTCATCAAGGTCAGAATTTCTGATGTTGTACTGTGGTTGACTTGCTCAACTGGTTCTTTCTTGACGTGATACTCTGGCCCACTTTTGTCTGGCTCAGCCTTTGCATTTTCATGATCTTCCAGGTACTTGGAAACATAACTTTTTCAATCTCTGCTAGATCATCATCGAGACATGGCTGATTCTCATCTTCCAATACCTTCAGGGCAGCATTAGTCTTTTCAACTTGAGATTCTCTGCCTGCTCGTACATTTTCTTGATTGAAATCTCCTCCTCTTCAAGCTCCTTTTGCTTTTGCTTGTACTGCTCTTGTTTGATGGTTAATTGTCTTTCTTGCTCTTGCTTCTCTGCTAGATACTTTTGTTGCACTTGCAGCTCAGCTAGCTTGGCTTTCTTGTCGAGGATCTTTGATGATCTACTTGACCTTGATCCTGACTGTGAACTTTTCTTTGACTTGCTCTTGATTGACGAAGCTGCATGGAGATGTTCGTGATATCTCTGTTGATGTGCATGAACATTCTCATTCAGTTTTTCAGCTTGCCTATCAGCTACTTCTACTTCCTCCTCATCTGTCATAAGGGCTGCTGATGTTAGGTTGTGAAAATTCTGAAAACATCTTTTGAAGTTCTGCCTCGTTATCGTTAATTGCTTTCGAATCAGCATCTGTTTGGAGCATAGTGTCTATCTCTGAAATCAACTTGTAAATCTCTTTGGCTTTGCTTTCATTAGCTTTGTACAATTTTTCTAAATCAAGTAGCCTTTTCTTCTCAGTGGGTACACTAACCCTTTCTGACTTTCTAGTCGGTTGAACTGTTGACATGGCCTTCCCACAAAACCACGGTATGTGTCCTTACTGTTAATGCCACACAGGAACTGACATTAGGGATTGTACTCGTCAATAAACATATATTGTACGGCTAAAACAAAATAGCACAAAAACTAAGTTACAACTTTATCCTTAACAAAATTCACAAGTTCTAAGGTCTGTATTAACTAAACATACAAGACATACAAAAGCCTCTGTACAAAGGTACAATAATACAATGTAGACAAGCATACAACAAGAGATGAATACAAGAGAACATTTAACATAGAAAGACAACTTACTAAGGACACAGTGAAAAAGGTTAGGAAGCCATCTAGGTCAATTAGCACACCACTAGACAAACATATACACAAGTGACAAGTGAATCCACAATACTTTTATACATAACAGTACATTCACAAGATGATAGACAATTAGTATGCATGAGTTAACATATAACAATACAATAATACAATAACATAACATGACATCACTATAACAACATTGACACACCTCCAAAACATGACAATTGAAAATGCTACCATTTTGACAACATGATACATCACAACAAAAACGTGTAATTTACAATCCAACATTTAACATTGATAATTTACAGAACAAAGTCAAAATATATAAATAAATGTTACTAAATGTATTAGACTTAATAAATAATGACTTAGATACTGAAAAGACACACAAAAGATACTGCAAACAAAAAGAGACTGGAAACAAGGGAAAACACTGACCAAACAGAAAAACACAGAAAAAACTGAAAAACCCCAAACATCCTGAGGAGAACCATAAACAGACACTGTGCCTCAGCCGCTACACTATATATTTTCTATTTAGTGAAATATTTAGTGAATTTCTCTTTTATTTAGTGAAAAAACAAATTTATTTAGTGAATTTCTTTTTTATTTAGTGAAAATCTTTTTTATTCAGTGAATTTATTTTTTATTCAGTGAATTTTGCAGCTTGTCGGTCCATTCTGGTCTGCTGACACGGCTAAAATTTTAAGTTTTCTTGATTAGAAAACTGGTTTTTCTAAGTTTGACGGACCGTTAGTTTACCTACTTCGTATACTTCCGGTAAACTAGGCCATATTTCGGCAAACTCCGTATTGTGCCGCAAATTGAAGATGCTTCATTCTTAGGTTTAACGAAGGTAGGCAAATTGTGGATAAACTTAGCATATGAAGTTAGGCAAATTTCTATTTCTTTGTTAGTTTACAAACGTTAAGTTAACTTAGATTAAACTCACAGGCACTATTTAATTACTCTGTGGTACTTAATAAGCGGGGGGCGCTAATTAATTTTTTGAAAATTATCCGCCCAGGACATTCTCCTTCCAACTCTCCCGCTCATTCCAAGATTTCAGCTAAAGCTTTTAAAGTATCCTTGCTTATTCCAAACCCCTCGGATATCAGGTACCCGAGAGTAGAATTGGAGAAAATAAATATTATCTTTTGTCTATTGAATAAAATTGTCAGGTATTTTTTCCTTGGACTTAATTTTTGGGATCCCAACGGAACTGACACAGATTTTAAGTTTTGTGCTTCTGATGTAAGCAGGTTTTCAGCCAATATCTGAGTAAATCCAAAAATTCAGACAGTGTTGTTTCAACGTTCATCTAACGCCTTTAACGTTCAGTTAACGTTGTTTGGACGTTAAGTCCATAACGTCCATTTAACTTTTGTTGGACGTCAAAACAACGTTGTGTGCCAGCTTGGAAATCTAAAAAACATCAAAGTCCATAGTTAAGATCCCAAGAGTAAGAAGGGGTAATAAGGGTATATAAGGCAGATGAAACAAGCTAACCTCATGTAATAAGCAGTAATAAGAAAATCTCAAAAATCTCAGAGACCAAAGTTCAGATCAAAAGTGTAATAAGGGGTAATAAGGGTATACAAGGCAGAATTAGCAAGCTAACCTCGTGTAATAAGACAGAATAAGAAATCCAGGGTATTGCACACAAATTTGACTATCAAGTAACAAGAAAGACATTTTTAAGATTTAAATTCAAACTTTTCATTTTCATTATTCCGTTTTGAACCAAAATATTTGAGATTTTAAGTAAGTAAGAAATTTGTTGCGATGCCCATTGAAAGATATGAGATAAAAGATAAAAGCATGACTTTCGACGAACAAGAAGTTGATACAATGATATAACAAAAATATAATTAAAAGCGGGTTCCTTTCAGGGTACCTTTTTCTCTTTTATTGTTGTTTCTATTAAAAACAATACATCCAACCCTCACCTTTTGAAACCATTCATTAATACTCATTACACGGTCGTATTACACAACCGCACGCAATCTAAAACTATAACCAGACTGCACCTTTATTTATAAGAACATTACATAGAAAATGAGATTTATCCTCTTCTAGAAAAACTCGATCAAAATTATATATAAAAAATATATGGGGGGGAATTCACCAGGGGGAGGATTTTCCGGGGGGGAATTCACTGGGTGGGAATTCACCAGGGGGAATTTTCCGGGAATCGTAATTAACTTGTTTTGGAGGTACTTAGAAATACAGATTAATCGGCTTTATTAATTTTTACACCCCTTCTCACAGATATGGTGAGATTTTATCAGCAAATGGGGGTAAAAAAAACTTAATAGGATTGATATAAGCATGTTTTTAATAGCTAGGGATTTGAATTTCGTTGTTTTTTAGCCAGAAAATTCATTGGGGATGGAAGAAATAGCACAATATTTTGCACCAGGGATTTGTTTATCTGATTATTTTCAGCGGGGACAAAAATTGGAGTATAATTTTCCACTAAAGACGACTTTTTCGTCTATTTTCCAAGTGGGTATGTGAGAGGGGGTGTATTATTACAGGACACATATCTCGTTATAAACATTGTTTTCTTTGGTACAAAATAAGGCTTAATGAATTATCTAGAAATTTATGACTTCCTTAATGACATATTTTGACTTTAAAAGTAAGGGACAAAAATACGATTACGGATTGATTACCAAACATGATCAAAATAGTAATTGTAGGGAACTTATGAAAATAGGTCAGAACGATAAGTTAGAAAAGCTTTCACGGTTATGCGTATGAAACTATCTTAAAAAACCTACACATCAAATCAAAAAATTCGGACAGACACTCGTTTAAATTAGTCAGAGCGAAACCTGGATAGTTTCGTGAAAACGGCAAAACAGCGAAAGTTTGTGAGATGATAAAATACAGTAGAAATAACAAAATATATTAATATTACTGCGTTATAGTCAGAAAATGCGAGAAAAATCAATCAATCAAATAATATTATAGGACGCATTAAAAAAGGAAACTTGTATGAATCGTTGACCTCAAATCTTCAACGACTTAGGCTCATGTTCAATGTTTTTCAATGACTGTCTGTAGCTTTTATTGACAATCAACAGTTTTATTGGACTGTCAATTACAGATTATTGACAAAAAAATTTTTCTATTGACTGTCAATCCATTTTCTTGAAAAGTAAAAGAATATATTGACCGTCAATATTTCTTTATTTACAGTCAATTTTTTGGATTGACTGTCAAGTACTCTTATTGACAATCAATATTTACATGTTGACAGTCAATTATTTTGATGACAGCTGGTTTTTTACATTGACTGTCAAGCTTGAAAGCATCAGAGGACGATTCAATGATTTCTTTAGTTTAAATTCCTCTTAAAAAATTCTTAAGAAGATACTCTTGCCTTGATGTCTTGCCTTACAATGATGTTAACTATTATATGTAAAAACTTTGTTTACAGTTTCTACAACTTGTAATTGTACTACATAAAGAATGAAAATAAATTTAGCCTTATTTATATACTGACTTTTATTTTTTTTGATCAACAAAACAGTTACTTACTTATTTCCCTTTATCTTGCTAAGCAGTTGCCTACCATCACAGCAGTAGTTTTTTTCAATTTTAGTTTGTTTACAAATTTTATCTCTACGCATGACATTCGAAACGTACTGATTGGTAGAATCAATTCCATAAACAATGAGCGAGCCAATCAAACAACAACAATGTTTCAATGTTTCTCAGAAAAAAAAAGAACGCTCCTTCGCAGTTGTTTCGAACTAAAATTTTGAACCAAACTCCATCCCAAGAAAGAAAATATTCTTACTAACTTTTTATGTTTTTTTTTCTCGATTATAGTATTTGGAGATCGCCCAAGTGAAACTCCCAGAAGGTAGATAAAGGATTCTTGATCAAGGATTACTAAACACAGCCAAAACAACACAATTAACGAGGGTAAGATAGTTTCGATGTTTAAAAAAAAAAAAAAAAATGCCACTTTTCAGTTTTGAATCAAGTTAAATCTTTTTAGGCCTCTTTTCGTAAAAAAGATAATCCTGAATGTTATTATTCTAATTTAGCTCGCACTCAAGATAAACAGCTACGTAAAAGCTTCAAAAGAAGCTCAGACAGAAGATTGTACAAGACACTGGGTGACCGTAATGTTAATAGTCATTTATTTTGAATCTATTGGACATCATTCGAATATTTACAAATAAAATTGGAACAACTAAAATGCAATTTTGTGACCATGAATATTGATCAATATAAGTTAATTCGAATACTTATAAATAAAACTTGAATGTACTTAAAAGTGGAACTACTATGCGCTAGTATATAAAATGCTATTGAGACGGAAAATTTCTTGATAGAGATATTTTAGTATACAGTGACACCCGCAGGCCCCACTAAAATTTGTTAATTAAAAACAACTCTTTTTTCTTTCTTTCTGATGGAATAATTCCAGAGAATAAAATCACTTTTTCTTGCTATAACTGAGACGGAAAACTTTGACAAAATTTTCTGTGAGACGGAAATCCGTCTGAGACGGAAGAACTTTGATCACTGATTGTTTGAGATCCACCGTTTTCATCTCCCCCTCTTTGATTTCTTTACACTCCTCACAAAATCCCAGCTCCGTTTCCCAAGCAACAGCAGCGATATCACCTTTTTTGATTTCTGGAGGATAGACGTTCTATAGATAGATGCTGTTTTCGTCGGTAGGTTGGTCGGTGGCGAGATGGTAAGTAGGTTGGTCGGTGGCGGGATGGTCGGTAGGTTGGTCAGTGGCGAGATGGTCGGTAGGTTGGTCGGTGGCGAGATGGTCGGTAACTTGGTCTGTGGGGAGATGGTCGGTAAGTTGGTCTGTGGCGAGATAGTCGGTGATGAGATCGTCGGTGGGTTGGTCGGTGGTGAGATCGTCGGTAGGTTGGTCGGTGGCGAGATCGTCGGTAGGTTGGTCGGTATTTCTCTTTCTCTTTTTCTTCACCTGATTTACCAGCTTTCTTCGTTGGCGATATTGGTAAAGGCTTATTCCTTCTTGTTCGGCTTGCATCCTTAAAGCATAAATTTTTTTTCGTAAAACACTGAGGTAATTACACGTATTTTTATAGGAACATTGTTATACAAGACACAAAGCTAAAATTCGGCTATACCTTCGATAAATATCTAATTCTTGGCCTCAGATCTAAGTAGTATATACCAGCGTATGAAAAGCAGAATAACTCAAAAAAATTCAGCAAAAGAATAACAGCAGCCCAGCAAAAGTCTAAATTTCCTGATTCTTATAAAAATTACCAAATCTTAAAGAAAAAGTGGAAAAATAATAATTGACCTTAGGATTTTCCCTTTTTGCATGCAATTTTTATATTTTGCATGATGTAATCTTTTCTTTGATTGACACACCAATTCAAATTTATCATGGATTAAGGTATTGTTCATATGGAAAGATTACACCATGATTATTGAGAATTTGAAATAACAATAGATCAATAGAATATATCAAAATATACTTACTTCTCCTTCTCTTGGTGCTTTTTGGTTGCCAGAAGAGCTGAAAATCGTTTGCTAAAGAACTTTCTCGCATGCTTGTCCGTGGTTTCCATCTTTAAAGCCTTCATTAGCTATAGAAAAAGAAAGCAAAAGCGCATTATTTATTAGCCTATGTATACTAAAAATGTTTTGAGTGCAAATTTCTCGCTTAAAGTGACAGCTCTTTCTAACAACAATTTAGGAGCGGGATACGTATAAGAATTCGACATAATCAGAGACACAGAATTTAAGTTAACATTTACCCAGTAAAGAGCATTTGCCTTCCCTATCTCGTTACCATGGTTTTCCTCTCCTTCGTTGAGTTGAAACCTCTTGATAGCTTTATTAGCAACATTCTGAAAAAAAATTAAATGAATCGTTATACCTCTTGAATATAGTACAAGGTTTAAGGACAAAAACAGGAAATCGTTTAGGAAAAAGGGTAAAACCAGAAGTCCCAAAAATTCCCTTAAGACAAATTTTCACGTTTTTCATAAATAAACCAAATTCGGCAGAAAAGGTAAAGGAAAGAATGACTTATATTTTTTATTACTAGGTCGTAGTAAGGAGGCGAGGTGAACTAGAATAAATCTTCCAATACTCTAAAATCGATCACGATCAAAAGACGATGAAAAAATTTAAAGTTTAAGAACGTGAACTTATCAAATACACTATACGAGCAGCATAATTGTTGGGATGGTTCTTGTTCTTAAATTCTTCAAGTGTGTACGTGAAGTCAGTTTCACACCGACAAAACGGGACAATATATTTGTATTTGTTGTAAAATTCCAACAGGAATTCAAATGTTAGCTCTGATTGTGATTGATTTTGTGTTAAGTTTTCTTCTTCTATTTGCTCTGATGGTCGTGCAATTTGAATTTTAGGAGTTGGGCGGTTGTTGGAAGGTGGTGTTTGTTGAGTGTTTAATGATAATTGGTGAAGTGGTTGCATGTAGTTGAGGAGGTTGTGCGAATTTATGAGATGGCTGTATGTTTGAAAATTCTGCTCGATCATTGGCAATTCTGGCGACGGACCACCCGTTGATGCTGTTGGTGATGACCTGATAAACATTGCTTCTATTTCTATATCAATTGTCAATAAATCGTTCGAAAAATAAATTGACTTCTGATATTTTTTTCTGATTGTCAATATTTAATTTTATAATCCCCTCACCCCTATAAAACTTGAAATTAAACCATAACACGTAGCATTTTAAAAAAGACTTTGAGTTTTGAGGACCACTACGATCTTTGAAGTCAAGTTATGGCAAAATAAAATGGATTCAGGAAAACTGAAAGGTAAAAAAATACTTAACTTTATTAATTCTGTAAGTGTTATCGGAGCAAGAAAATTGTTTCCATCCTTTCTAGTCTGTTCCTCTGGATTTCTTCAAAAAGTGGGCACATTTTTTTTGGATCCAAAACAATGGCACCATTTGAAAACAATGTTTGATTCGAAATTTTGTTCGAAATTCGAAATTCAAAAATAAGGCTCTATTTATATGAGGAAAAAACATAGCTGATGAGAGAAAACCCCCAAAAGGAGAGCAATGGCCTGCATGTCACAAAAAAGGGTGTGGCATTTAGACGCGGAACTGATTGCGCAATTAAACTATGACATCATCTCAAAATTCTAACTTTGAACTTGGAAATTTGTCTTTCGTAAGCATAGGCTGTCCATGTAAAATTGAGTGAATATTTTAAGTCCGAAATCATTTCTGTTCTCTCTCTTGCTTTTAAAAGTACCGTTTGTTTAAACAGTTTTGACTGAAAATAAACGTGAAATATCTTTGATCTATCTAACTTTAAGTGGGTTTTGTGGATATGTATTACTGTAGCCCATTCCCCGTTTGTTCAAGAAGGCCTTTATTTGTAGTTATACGATATTATAATATTTGATTCAGATATACAGTGGAACCTCTAATTAGCGGACACCGTCGGGGAAAGGGGTTAGTGTCCGCTTATTAGAAGTGTCCGCCTTTTAGAAACTTTTGATCTCGGAGCTCCAATTTTGAAATTAGGCTATCCCAGGGTGTCGAAAATACAAAATTGGGGTCTAAAGTACTTATTTGCAGACACTAGGCCATAAAAGAGCTCGAGTTACTGGCAAAAGGTTAAATCGAGGTGGTGGGTACGGTCTTGAAGTACCAGTGATTTATGATTTCTTTGGCCCACCTAAATTCGTTGAATTGGTCAAGGGAAAACTGGAAATTTGTAGAAATGATTTGAATAATAAGGCTAATTTTGGACGTCTGTGACCCGTTTGATATTCAATGTCCGCTAAGTGGAGAGCTAAAATAGGGGTTTTGGCCACAGATCTGTAAAGCCCGAAGGGCTAGATAAGCGACTTTTATCGAAAAGTGAAGCCTAGATTTGGAAGAATTTCCTACCAATGTCACGTGACTAAAATATGCAATTTCACCGGTTTGAGAGATGTGAAATAGCGTTCGCCGCCTACTTTTTTTGATCTCGCGCTCCAAAAACAATTAAAATGCTAGATCCTATCCGCGGGCACGAAATTTAAAAAGTCACTTTTTTGCTTCACAGGCTTCGGGCTTTACAGATCTGTGGTTTTGGCCATTTTGTGCGAAAAAATTTGTCCGCTATTCAGAGGGTCCTGAATATCACTTATTCCTGGGGAGGGGGCAGCCAGGGAAATTGACCGACGGGTATGTGTGGAAATCTCAGTAAATCTAAGAAAGACTAAGAATTTGTGCCCAAACATTTCAGGGAAATTCACTGTACGGGTATAGAATTCACCAAATTTTTGCTGCTGTGTAAGGGTGCGTTCAATTTTCATTTTCAGCCAATTATTTCTGCTGCTGCGCATACCGTCAGTTGCCCATACCCGGCCCGCAGACACTTACTATACTGAGTTGTATCTCTTTGAAACTATGTGCTAGAGAAATTACCCTTAACAGTAATTTAAAAGTGACGAAATTTGCTAAAATTAGTTCTCACCAAAAATTAAAATTTTATCTTCTATACTAAAGTCTATTCACGATAAGTGTGCACTCTTTTTTCATTTACCTATAACTTTTGAAGGAATTCTTCAATCTTTATAAATTTGGTATCATTGGAAAGATATTAGTGAGTGGAACAATTTGAAATAAAAAAAACTTTAAAAAGATTATAAAAATGAAGATGAAAATGAAGAAGAAAAAAATGAAGATCTTGTAGAAAGGTGCTATAACTATCACTTTCACTGAAGTGAATCCTTAATTATCGAACGTCATCAATGTGAAAAAAATTCTCAAAAATAATCATTCAGTCAAAAGATATCAAACAAAGTTATAAGCTGATTGACGTCTAAAAACGCTGTTTTCTGCAGTTTTTTGCTGTTTTTTGGGGTCAATCACTTATTAACTTTGTATCATAACTTTATATTGAATAAATATTTTAATGAAATTTCTTCACAGTAATGATCTCCTAAGATCAAAGAATCTCTCCAATGAAAATGAAAGTTATAGCACTTTTCTACAAGATCTTCATTTTTTTCTTCTTCATTTTCATCTTCATTTTTAGAATTATTTTGAAGATTTTTTTATTTCAAATTGTTCCACTCACTAATATCTTTCCAATGATACCAGATTTATAAAGATTGAAGAATTCCCTCAAAAGTTATTGGTAAAAGAAAAAAGAGTGCACACTTATCGTGAATAGACTTTAATTGAGTTTATGAAAGATTTCTGTAACGCTAGCCCAGTAACATATTAAGGTTTCTAAAATTTGAACGCTGCGACTGGAAAACCTATCCTCCTTCGATACAAAAAGTCTCGTGCTAAGTTTGACAAGCGTAGAAAACTCGGATTAGAGAAGACTCTACACTGCTATTTGTAAACGAAAAAAAGTTCTGACGTCAATTTCATGAAAAAGTACTGCGACGTCACAAAGTTTAGAATAAAAAGGTGTGGCATTTTTGTTGCACCATTTCGAATTATTTTATATCAACACACGGAACAAAATCCAACATTGTTGTTTGATGATTAAACTTCGTCTAACATTATTTAAAAAGGTTTCAACGTTGGTTGCATTGCATATGCGCCATTCTTAAGCTGTCCGCATGTGAAGCCAACAAACAGGAAAACCTTCAGTGCTCAATCGCAAAGCGCGTGTTGTGCACGGAAATAAACTGACACAGTTTGGAACTTCGATTGAAGTGAATACGATTGTTCAAACTGAAAATTAAAAATAATGACAAAACTAAGTGACGAAATATGACAAAAAAATGACAAGAAAATTGAACAGAAATTGACTAGAAATCTTGAGGAAATTGATCAAATTGACCTTAAAAGTATCATGAAAATCGCACAAGAAATCTCTTGAAATATACCAAAATTAATGAAACCTAACTTAAGCTTAAAGAAATTGATTTAAAAATATCAAAAATAATCTAATTCCAGACACCTGAGCCAAATAGGCTGATGGACAGAAAAAACACAGAGAGGCAAGGCAGAAAGCAGAAAACAAATACCAGGTAGCCAGTATGTGAAAACTGTGAAAACTGTGCACAAAGTTGAGAATTGACTTTGATTTGGAAAGTTAAGACCAAAACTGTCTAAGTCTGAAACTCCATATTTTGATGTAACCACACACAACGCTTCTCATAGCTTGATTGATGATTCATGAAAAACGAGAGAGAAAAACGCGTACTTGAATAAAATTGAAAATACTAGATAATTGCCTAAGTGTGAATAAACTAATTATATGACAAAAATGATACAAAAGAACTTAAATGAATGCGTAGAATTAATTGTCAAGAGACTGAACAGAAAAGTGACGTAAGACCAAGAAACAAAGGACTGAATAAAATGACACAAAAGACGCTGAATGAGTTAAATTTTTGACCATTTATATATTAAAACCATCATGCATTACAGCGCGAGCCTCTCCTTCACAACTAAGGCTTTTTCTTTCCTAGAAGCAACCCTCTCACCACCTCAGACACCTTAGGGCGTCTGCAACGACGGGTACCCTCGATAATTTTGACAGGGTCACTATGGCATTTCATTGAACACAAACTTCCGTTATCTTAAAAAGACATATCATCGAGGCTTACAGACACAAAATTTTGACTAATGTAGAAAGTTAGGGTGACCTGAACCACTACATAACCATGAAAAAGATGATCCATGAAAAGTGAAAATTCTACGTGAACCATATCATAACAATGAAAAAAAAGCTTCATAAAAAGGGAAGCAATTTAGAAGTTACAGATAGCTGACTACCGAAAATACCTAACCTATTTCAGTGACACAGGTTACATGAACCACTTTATAACAATGAAAGGAGAGGATATATTTGTAAGAAGGGAAGGAGATTTGGAAATTATGTAAAGCTAACCACCGGAGTGATCATGCCTATTCTAGCCACCGAGGTGACCTGAACCAAGTACATAACAATGAACAGACGATCCACGAAAAGGGGAAGTTTTACCTAAACCATATCATTAACAATGAAAATTAGTTTTGTGAAAAGGGAAGCAATTTAAAAATTACAGATTTTATAATAATGGAAGGAGGGCATATATTCGTAAGAAGGGAAGAGATTTGGAAGTTATGTAAAGCTAACCACCGGAGTGATCATGCCTATTCTAGCCACCGAGGTGACCTGAACCAAGTACATAACATAAACAATGAAAAGACGATTTGAGAAAAGGGGAAATTTTAAAGTTACAAAGTCAGCCACCCACGTAACCATAGGGGACCATCGAAAAGTTGTTTTTGCTCACATTGCAGCAGTTGTTAAAAATATTATGGATACATATGCATTCATTAGTGATGATGATAGAAACATGCCCCCCCCCCAAAAAAAGACAATTGAATCCAATAGCAACTCCAATCAGATTCGAGCTTGACACGTGACTTCTATTCAGACCCTGTTTTTCGACATATGCCCCCCCATCGCCTTTTTGAACCATGCCCCCCCCCAAAAAAAAGACGTGTTCACCAAAAAAAAATTTTTCTCAAAATTTTTTAAAATAATTCAAAAATCTTGAAAAAAAGAACATTGCCCCCACACATATCAAAATAAAAAAATTCGAGGCTTGCCTGCACAAATTTTGTTGATTTTTACGCGAGACCTGAGCAAATGACGTCACAGACTGTACTTCCTTATTAACAAATAACATTTTTAGTAATTATGTTACAAACTTGTTAAAATATTCTTCGCAATCATTCATTCCAATATATCATAATTACCACTCTATTCAGACCCTGCTTTTTCGACATAAGTATGCCCCAACATCGTCTTTTTGAACCATGCCCCCCCTAATTACGTACAATATTTACGACATTGCTATATCAATGTTTTAATTATTTTCTAATTTATGTATTTTATGTGTGAACCGTATATGGAAAACCATTGTAATTAAAAATTCAAAAATTTCTATAAAAACCGATAATTTTTCTAACAAAATCACTCAATGCCGAAAAAATAGAAGACCTGAATGGATTAAAACATTTTTCTGTAAATTCCAAGATATTTGAATTTGTTTACGTTTTAAAGTTGAATGGCTTCGCAAAGTTCCACACCAACAACGTTTTCCGCCACATTTCACCAATTGATTGGTGGAGAGAATATTCTTGTGAGAAGAATAAGATGTATATTATGCAGAACTTTGGAAACAGACACATGTAAATGTTTAGCCATAAAACTCTTTAACCTTCAAGGTCAAGAAATAACACATAGTTGTCCTTTTGATTTTGGTCCGAGTGACAATCTTACTTCCGTTTGTGTAGATTGTCATTTGGATGTCGAACGATGATGATGCAATGTACTTGTAATGTAATTTTATGTAATATTTAGTCATTTGTGTAAAAAACCTGAGATATTTTGTAGTAATTATTGTTGTAAGTCTTTTTTTAGCTTTTTTATAGCTATATATGTATTGTTTTATAATTGTAATCAGTCATATAATTAAAAGGAGTAATATGAATGAGTAAGAAAAACCCAAAGGGCTCAAACATACCACTTACATTTGAGAAACAGAAAGGGGAAAATGGACAATCAGAATGTAATTTTCGAAGCAGAATTCGACGGATTTGCTCAAAGATTCATGATGGAATTTTCTACCGAAAAATCGGGTTATCAATCTGGGGAATCTGCAAACCAATTTAACCAACTAATGAATGAGGCTTTTGGTACCATAAAAGATTCCGATAATAAGATCATCAAAAACCTGGTTAAACAACTGGATTTCCAATCGGTTTCTGACGAAGAGTCAGAAAGGGTTATACCCGCTTCAATGGAGAATATTGTAATCAGAGTTGGTAACCCAAAATGTAATATGAATTGGGGTCGCATCCTGTACTACTACAAGTTCGTGGAACAAATTATGAACGGACCTTTCCAGATTATGAGTGATCATTCCAAAGATGTTTTATTCCGAACCTCTACCAAATGTTTGGAAAAAATATTGGTCGAAAATCATGATTGGATTAACGCAAATGGTGGTTGGAAAAAACAGTTGACTAGTTTGATTGAGGCAAAGTCAAAAAGCAATTTTAATTTCAGGACGAGCTTTTTTCAAGTGTTTATTGGGGGTGTAATTATAACGTCATTGTTTTATATTTGTAAAGATAAATTATTATGAAATAAATAAAGCTGAAATATCAAAATATAAAATTAAAAAAAATACATATTTTTAAGTTTTTTAATTACATAGTTAAGGAATTTCTTATCCGAATAACAAAGATGATAATTATAATATAGGTTATTAATTTTTTATCTGACTTTTCGCCATCTATTTGCGTGATTTTCTTGAATGTTCAAAGAAAGCTGTTGTGATAGTTTCTTTTCGGGATGATATTCGAAATAGTTCTTAATCAGCTTAGCCAATGTGTACGTGTAAGGATCCTTGTCGTCAAGAGTCACATTGAGAGATTTGAAATAATCTCGGACACTTATAATTACATGTTCCTCTCCTGGGGTGCTTATCTTGTAATTATCTAAATAATAGGGGTCATCAACCATACCAGAATATTGTATATTATTAATAATTGGATCATCATAGCGGTGAATTAAATTACTGGGAAACAACTCTTGAATCAGCATTTTCGAAACACTTGTGATTGTTCTCGCCACTCTTTCATTATTGAAATCTGTTGATGTCATGGGTTTTTCCACTGTTTTTAGTCTTTTCCCTTCCCTTTTATAGAGTTTTTTGTATGTCCTTCTGTGGATTCCCTTTTTCATTCTAACCATTTCTAAATTCCTTTGGGTTCAAATTCAGCAACGAGACCTGAGTGCTCAAAATAGTCACAGGCTTTTGCTTTAAGGTAATTATTCCTGTAATTTTTCGTAATTGTTGACCACTCTTTGACTGACAAGTCGTACTCGTCATGCACTTCGATAAGATCGGCTGATTTAACCAATTTATCCAATGCTACATAGTTTTCTACGAAGTTTACCACACCGTTGTCATTCGAAAGTAGAATGTTGTCACTCTCTTCTTTGTTTTTAAATTTATGCGATTCATAAGGTAATAATTTAATATAGTTAATTTCTAAATAAGATTTTAAAACGGTTTTCCAATCAGTGTTATACGAGGTATTTTTTGAATGTTTTGGTACAACGTTTTTAAAGAGATAGATGGCGAAACGAATTACGTGATAACCACATTCGTCTGTACCAAAGTCTTGATGTATGCCATTATATCCAATGACCTTTGGGTAAAGACAACATTCACTACTCGAACTACGATCCCAAATCAAATTTGAAAGTTCCAAGACCGCTTTCCTCCGATCAAAAATGTTGCCAAAATTGTTTTCTGTTCGTTCAAACTCGCTATCAGCGTTAACATAACCAAAAGTTCTCAATGTATTCACAATTCCATACGAATTGAATGTATAAAAAACGTTTCTTACATCAGATTCGAATGCTATTAGGAACCAATGTTCACCACTTTCTAAGTCTGACGTGGAAGTGTTCGCGATGAAAAAATAGAGCTTTCCTTGTTGTTTAAAATTTGTGCACCAATTTTTGACGTTTTCCTTGTTTTCAAAGAGCAAATTTGTTCCAGTGTCAAAGTGGGAAACACCCAAAAACGGTTTGTATTCTAACAACCAAGATTTATGATTCTCTTGTATCAAATCAATAACTCGTGACAGTTTAAAAAGATCCATTTTATTTGATTGATAAAAAATGGAAAGATTACAAGCATATATAGATGAAAATTTTAAAATAGAAAAAATTACAATTGTTCAACCATACTTTCTTGCCTCTTCAGTTTCATTTTTGGTTCTTCTTCAGTTTTTTCCTTTTCAGAGTTCTGGGTTCTTACATTGTTCTTGAGCATGTCAATGAAGGAACTTTCTCTTTTGAAACATTCCTGATGCCTCGCATTCTTTCTTGTTTCTTGGATATACTTTTTCACATGATTTGAGACTAGCATTACCAAAGTGGTCAAAAGAGTACCACCTATTTGTAATAGTAAGTCACATATTTCACCATCCACTTCATCTAGATTTTCTTTTGAAACCTTTTTGTTGTTTTCCTGGGCTTTTAATACGTACCAAGCCCCATGTTGATTTTCCATGATGATTCGATCACCTTCTTCAATGTATTCTTCAAATGATTCAATTGTTTTTTTGTCATCTGATTTATCGAATAGACTTGGGAATGATTTGAAAGTTTTTAAGTTTTTCTTATTATCCTCATTACATTCATCTACATGGACGTCTTCGGTATAGTCACTTAACTCTTTGTACATGTCCATATGTGGAAGAATAGCAACAAAAGAACACTTCAAGTTTTGGAGCAACTCAAATAGAAACTGGATCGTGACTATAGGCATAGTGTTATTTTTGATTAGGCTCATTTTTTGTTGACGATCAATAAAATCCTTGTATTTTGTATCCATTTCTTTGTTTCCCAGCGTGAAAACTTTACCACTGTCCTCTTCTTCATTTTCATCTTTGGAATGAAAAACATCTTTGGAATGAAAAACGTGAAAGCTTCGGTTTTCACATTTTCCATTCAAATCATTGAGTTTATTGTTTTTTTGTGTATTCATCAAAAAATGTTTCTCATACTCTTCTCTACACATCTCTACGACCACGATGTCAGTGTCCTTAGATTCAATTATTTCATATTTTTCTTTTTTGAAACAATCTTCTATTATTTGTTGATGCGAAGGAAGCTTTTTAAACACCTTTCTGAAGACATTGTTTTCTGGGTCGGCGTCCTTAACCAGTTCAGTCTTTTTCACTTCAAGTGCTCCCGTCAAGCTGTTGTAACTTGCGACTATTCCATCTTTCACGTAGTTATCTTTGAAGGTTGGGAGCTTGATGAGTGAAGCAAAAAGGTCTGACATTTTTTATTCCCTTTTAGTTAATTGGTCCTTCCACTTTGAAAACGTTTTATAGAATGAATGATTTACTAAAATTTTACCAGTTTTAAAATGTGTAATAATTAAAAAAAACATTTATTCATGACGTAATCAACAATGAGTTCACTAACGCCGAACCAACGTTATGAGATTGCAATCTCAAACTACAAAATTCCCAATCGATTGGGTTTGTCTGCTGTTCATTTCGGTTCCAATGTTTTACCTGGAAAAACTAGCTTTACCACGAGACAAATGAGACGTCTGAAGACCATCCTGACGCCAAATGAATTTCATCATTTCACTGGTCGCTTCCAGGGAAGAAAATTAAATTCGGAAGGTCTTCCAAAGCTGTTTGGACGCGGGTTGAAGAAAAAGAAAAAATCAAACAAAAAGAAGGATAAAAACAAAAAGAAGAAAAACATAAAAAAGCAAAAAAAAGATTAATGCTTAATTTGTATTTTTTTATTGAGTAAAATAAATATACAATATGTTTAAAATGGAAGTAAAGTTGATAATATTCCTCCCAACACTGATCCGATGACTCCTCGCCCTTCAGCTTTCAAATAGGCTCTTATTATCTTCCGAGTGCCTTCCTCACCATACAACTTTTTCATTTTTGCTATAACTGTTTTAGCTTGACGTTTTACGGACGATTTTGTCACAGCTCCGCGTCCACCAAATCTTACTTTAATCATTCTGGCGACGGAATCCATCATTCTTGAGTTTGTGATTTGTTGAATTGTTTTATTTCCGGTTTTTCTTGCCAAAAAACGAGCGCCCTTAAGTATGGACGGGGCGTTTTTAGCAGCAAATCTTGCCAACCCTTTTAAAGCAATTCCTAAACCACGCCCACTTGGGTTGGTGGGACCTCGTCTTCTTTTAACACTTGTCGTGTTGTAAATCCCACGACCTTTATGATAGGTCCTCGAACGTGTTCTTCTTTTACCTCTGCGAGAATTTTTCCATAAAGAGTTTTTAGGCATTGAGTTTCTTCTTCTCCTTTTGTAGGCTGCCATTATTTTATGGTTTTAAACCAGTCTACGTGTTCAATATTCCGTCGAGAATGAATGAGGTATTCAAGTGCGGGAGGATTTAAATCTTAGAAATATTTATTTCCTTTTAAAAATATATATTACAAAAGATTTGATGAAATATCAACTTGGAGAAAATTCATGTCCAAAGTTCCGTTGGTATTTTTCCTTTGAACGTATTTACCGCGGTAGGCACTAGTCATGATCACTTCGGAAGCAACAGGAATTGCCTCTCTGAATTGTAAGCTAGTCTTAATGGCTAGATTAGCGATTGAGGCGTGTCTTTCATCTGCCCCATACTTTCCCCGCGATTGATCAAACTCTATAATAAACGGATTGGTGTGCCTTATCTTATTCAATTTCATAAACTCGGTTTTACTTTCACCTTGATTGTCGTAAACCTCAGAAGTGGCACCGTTCAAGATACCGTAAGTGGGTTTTTGATCTGACATTGATTGGTGTTCGCGACCCAAAAACCACCTTTTCTGTTGACGATGGAGCATTTCCAAGTCCACTTCCTCATCGAAATCGATTGTAGAAGTTCCTTCTCTAATCCCCGTGTTTGCTTGTTCGGATCCCTGAAACTGCATTTTCTTGACAAACCTCAAGAAAGAGTTATCCATCCAACTGTCTCTGGATGATTTGTGATCATAGTTTGTTCGACTTTTGATCTGCCAACCAGTATAGATAGGTACATTGCTGGTGTTTGGTAATTCTAGGTTTTGGATTTCTGTAGAGTTAGCTTCGATAGTTCTGTGTGAATGGTTGTGAACCATGAATTGGGCAACCTCAACTGATTTTCCTCCTGCGAACAATTGGTTATATTTCTCAAAAGCGGAAGTGGTAAGTGTTGCCACTTCGTATCGAGCTTGGACTTTATTAGCTCCTATTTTTTCTAATTTAAACCGGTAGACGTTCGGGGCAGTACCATTAGCAAGTTCGGTATAATCTTCAAAAAATTCCTTGTGGTCTTCGTCGCGACCCAAAGTCATTTTTACGCGCATTCCGTGCCTGGATGGTAAAAGGGGAGTTTGGAAAATTGCATTCATGATAGATCCGTGCATGGTGTATTTTTTACCAACCTTCAACTCATCACCAAATTCTTTACACTTTTTGAGAAGACTTCCTTCGGGGAAAGAAATTTTTTTATCGACGGCTCTTGGCCTGTAAATCGAACTCGCTTTTCCGGGTATGTAATCATTGTGAGTGGTAGCGTCCTTTGTAAAATTGTGCTCATAGGTCCACTCTTTACAAATATGCATGTCACTTTCCAATTCTTTTTCCACGTATAATTTGTCATATTTTCTTTGAATGTCATAGGGACTTATGTGGGTGGTTTTGTCTTGTTTAATGTTGATGATTTTATTGTCCACAATCTCGCCGGGATGAATCAACGAACACTCAAGATTTCTATTCAAGAGGTCCATGATTGCACCAGGTTTTACAACCAATATGTCGTCGTCGGGAACCACAATCCAAGCATCCCCGTTTTTTTTTTGTGCTGTAACCTTGAACGTGAAGCGAGCAGTGTTCAACAAGACGTATTTTTCTCCACCCAACAAATCGTAAACGATTTCATTGTTTGTGAGCTCGGTTGCTTTTGCCGTAGTTTCTCTGGTCTTAACATTTATGAAATCGTCACCTTCGGCGATTTTCCAAATCTGTGCAGAACTTGTGTCTTGTACGAAATCATTCAACACTTTGGCTATCTTTGCATTTTGAACGCTCGTGTTTATGGCGGTCTGAGTTATTTTTCTCTTCACGCCTGCCACCACGTTTTGATTAGACCCTAAGTTACTCATAGTTTTAATATCAATTTTTCAAACTCGTCTCATGTCTTTACTCATTCTTTTAGTTGAAAGAAATGATGGGACAAATAGAATTCAATGGTTTTTAATTTTTTTTTATTACAAGTAAGTGAAATGTTAAACTACAAAATGTTTCTAGCACAAAAGGACAAACAAAAAATCATCTAAACCGTATTTCTCTCGGATCTTTCTGCTGGTAGTTTTTGTGAGATTTTTTGTGAATTTTTCTAGTGTATCTTTTTCATCTTCTCATCATTTTCTTCACTGTAAGAATTATCACTATCATAGTTTTCACTATCTTTGTCACTTCATATTCACTACAAGATTCTTCATCCCTACCACCGTCAACTTGATCATAATTTCTGCCCTCGTATTCGTCGCTATCATCATTGTCTTCTGGATTCTGATCTTTTGATTCGTAACGCCTTTCTTTAGGTCTGTTAGAAGTTCTTAGGCTGTGGCTTGACGGCTGAGCAAAAGATATTTTCTTTCCACTCTTTTGATGATTGTTCATGCCATGATTAGGATTAGTGCTTATTACTTGGCGTATATCTTTATCATTCGAACGTCTATCGAAGTCGTTGATTATTCTATTTTTTCGATCAAAAGAATCTTCAACTCTTGCTCATTTCTCTGTTTACGTTCGGTGGCTTTTAAATTTGTTTTTAAATACTGCTCGTTTTACGTCTTGAGCTGTGCGAAGCCTGAATGCGATTATGATTGCTTTATCTTTACTGAGTTCGTTGATTGTCTTGTGATTGTTTTCGATGATCTCCAGAGCCTGACTTAACTGTTTTCCTGGTTCTTTCAAACTCCAGTGCAATGTTGACTCTTGAGCTTAACTAGTTCGCTTTCATGGCCTGGACCTGACCGGTAGAATAGTCTTGTTTGTTCAAATCGTCAAAACGTTGTCTCATTCGCGTTTTGTTTACGTTGAAACAAGACATTTCAAACCCGGGCCTACCATATGGATTGTAAGACATAATAGAAAAGTGCTCCTTGCGACCACCAACGCCTATATTATAAAGAAAATAAAGTATTTTGGTTTACCATGCTATTTTTATATCACAGTGGACAACTTGTTGGTGATATAAAATTTGACTTTAACACTAACACTTTCGGGAATGTATTTTCCAGGAAAAGAATCGTTGGCGCGTTGTCTGATTTTTATTGGCTGGAATTTACTGTTCACAAAGAAGAACTTATAGTTTTTTAAGTCATGAATTCTTCTGACGGTTATCGGAAAGCTCTTGAGAGCACCACTGTGATTATCGTTCGGATCTACCACTGACGTAAAAGTTTGAACGAAATGTTTTTTAGCCTTTTGGTCCAAATTAAGTACATTTTTTAAATTTATGATGCATAATACTTTCTTGGAAAAAGCACCATCAAAGTTTGTCTTTTCGTTTGCCTCAAAATCTAGGTCAGACAACACATAAACTACGTCGTCGTTTTCAAGATTTTCGATGGACAAAGACATGGAGATGTCTTCAACGTGTAATCGCATTTCAAAAGGCTTTTCGTCTGCCACAGGTGACGCGAAATAATCTTTGATGGATTTTGACAGGTTGCCGGAGATGCTTCTGAAGTTTACATTGAAAGCCTCGTTGCCCTTGTTGATTGACATCCACATGCGAAACAAGCGTTTGTAAAAGTCAGCATTTTCGTCCAAAGTTTCGCTCACGATGTTGGGAACTTCGTCTTTGCTGTCCAACCCATAGACACTTGTGAGTCTTCGCTCGGTTTTGTAAAGGTTGTGAATCGAAATCATCAAGTTGAGCTTCTTTAAATTTTTTTGTCCAGAACGCAACTCAACGACTGCTCGTTCTAGGAAAGTGTCCTTGCCGACTTCTACGAAAACACTTTTATTTAACTTTGGGTAGTAAAATGTGACGTCAAAATTTCTGATTGGTGCAATCTTTACGCCGTCCATCCCGATGTCTGTCAAGTTTTCCGAAGACACCTGCTGAGGTCTTGCCCCGTTGGCCAGAAAGAAATGCCACTTCATGCTGGCTGTCCGTCTCTTCTTTATTTTTTGAGGCAAAGCCACGTCGGTGAGATTGTAAACGCGTTGTCTTTTCCTCTCTTTACTAACGTCCTCAAGCTTTAATTTGAAATTATCATCGGAATTGATCGTGAATTTAGCGTGCTCTTGATAATAAAGCTCACGGTGATTGTAAGCGTCAGCCAAAAAGTCTGGAGCTTCGAGACGAATTGAGCTCGTTTTGATTTTACCACCTAACGCAAGGTTTTTCTTGGCAAAGTTGGATATTTCGTTGTCACTGAAGAACCATTTGTTGTTTTTGTCGTCTATATCAATTTCTATGCTAGCCGGTTTGGCATTAATACCTTTCAATCCCGGATGAAACAAAGAGGTTTGGGAGTCAAAGTAATAGTTGAGACTTATTTTTCCTATCTCTTTAGTAGACATGGGAAATTGCCAAAAACTTCCTCTCACTGGGCTGCCAATAAAGTTACCGGTATTAGGGTCATACAATGGATGTCTTTTCATTTCTGCTTTAGCTTTGTTTTCATAATTTTGGGTGTTGTTAATCTTTTGATAGTCATCAATGGTAATGTTTTTGTCGCTGTTCAATGTCAACAGTTCTTTCAATTCGTTGCACGGCTCAATGAGGTAGTTGTTGTACTTTACCAGGTCGAATTCTGTACCACTCATCATCAGTATGGAGAAAGTAGATTTTACAAATTTTTCTTTAGCATATTTGGGTAGCATCCTGTAGTCGGGTAAGGTGAAACTGGTAAATGAAATCCCAAAATCTGTTAAATTTGATACTATATCGTGAGTTTTTGGAGTTGCTTTAACTCCTTTAGACGTCATTGGACCAAACAATTTTATGACATCTGAGTAGAATTTCATGACGGCTCTTCTTTGCGTTAAATTTAGTTGGTCTAATCCGAATTCGCTGAGCCGGTGTTTGAAATTACTGCCAGGGGGGGAAATAAGCTTCGGCTCTACCCAGAAATCAACATGACTACGTAGGTCGGCAAGAAACACGAGACGATATCTGTGGTCGTTCTTGTAAAATTCGTCACTGCCGCCATTGCCGAGAGATTGTTTTTGAAGATCCGAAAGATTTGTGGTTAAAAAATTTGAAATTTTAACCCACCTTCCCAAGTGATGTTTTTTAAGGTCGTCAATCACAGCCTGTGATCTCACATTCGATTGGATGTCTTCATTGTCATTCATGTTCACCACGGTTACAATTCTTGGACGATATTTCTTCCCAAATCTTCCTGTACCTGTGGTTTTTGTCTCCAACCGACTGTCTTCCCATTCTCCTTCGAAAAAATCTACTTTCTTTTGTCTGTATGTAACCTCAAGAGGTTGCGAGTCTCTGTTTTTTTTTATGTGACTGTTGTAAGCACCTTCATATAAAACGATATATTCAGTAAAGAATCTTTCTATTGTATACAGCGCGTCAGAGGATCCGTACAAGTCGAATCCTAGTTTTTCGACATTGTAGTAAATTCTAATGAACACATCGATTATGTTTTCTGTCTTCTGTGGCAGGTCTCTTGAAATATTGATTGTCAAGTTAATTAAGGGCATGGTGTCGTGGGTCCAATCTGGTATTTCGGGTTGGCGGTTATTTCCATTGTCAATCAAAGTTAAAGTGAAAATTTTCCTTTTTTCTCCTACGAATGACGATAAATCGTGGGCCATAAACTTTTCTGACACCTTAAACAAAGCTATGAACCATTGCTCATAGGTTAGTTTGGGATCAGTGACATCTAATAAATCTTGAATTATCGGTAAAAACTGTACACACACTTCTCCTGTCGTTTTATTGTAAGCTGATAACATTCTATTCATTCTAAACTTTGGTAGCGCCGGATCAATTCTGTTTGGTCTATCGTACATGGCAGGATCTGATTGTGCATCTTTGTCCTCCTTACCGTGAATAATTTGTTTATACAAAGTTTTATCATTGTTCACGTCTCCGCCCAAATGTTTATTCAGTTCTTCCATTGTGTGGGGTAGAAAAGAATTATGTTTTATCAATTTTTCGTTGAACACAGCATTTGCACTCTTGCCGTCTCCCCTTACGTACCTCGAATAGAGCCGTTCAACGCACAGTGCGTAAGTGTGGGGTTGGACAACGTATTCCAAAAATATCCTATCATTATTTATGCCATTGACAATTTTAATCAATGGTAACCACTTTACAGTTTGGAATTTCAAGTTGTCATCGTCGTGAAAAATGGTGTTTTCTTTATAGCCCCATGCTAAATTAGCAAAGAAAAACTTTTTGCGATTCAAAATTTCGTACCTGAGCTCTGTGTCCGTGGTTAACTCTTTAATTTTGATGACCTCTGTGATGTCGGCTTTGGGAACCAATTCGTACTCATTTGTATTGATGTTCATTCTTATGAGATGTAACGTTGTTTTCTGACGTGGTACATTTTTCTCTTCGATTTTGTTTCTGTCACCGCTCGAGTTTTGTTTCACGTTTTTGGCCAAACTCGTGTGAGTAAAGGTTTTGGCATCGTAAGCTTCACCAGTCTCGATCAATTTATCACCGACTTGAAACGTTACTCTTTGGTCTAGGGACCTGTGAAAGTGCGTGTCAAATGCTCCAACTGATGTGCGGAATCTTTGCTGCAATCTAACAATTCTGTCTTTGTGCCTACTGAAATGCAAGTTCGGAAAAGTAAGTATTTCCAATTGTTCGTCTACGTAGGCACACATCGTGTAATCATTCACACTGTGCTTGTTTTGCATTTCCTCGATAAACTTTATATAATCGTTACTTATATTGATTTCTCCATCACCACCGGATGTTGAAGTAGCCAAAAGTGATGGAACTTGAATTGAGTTCACTTTACACAATGAGTTCTCACCAAAATTCATACGGCTGTCAATGTCACCGGGTTTTTCTTTCACTAAATCTAGAGAAACGCCGTTGAGTAGTGGATCTCGGAGTGTTACTTTATTAGTGACATTTTTTTCTGTGTTCAAGTTCGGTGATTTTCCCGTGATCGGGTCTATCCCCCACGTTTTGGTAAACATAAAATTTTCCTTCTCGAAAAACCTTCCATCGTTGACGAGGTTTTCACACCTCTTTTTGTGTTCAGCCATGGAAATTTTTCACTCAATAAATAAGAAATTCTATCATGTTTCATCCTTCTTCTACAGGTAATGATAATTTAAAGTTGAAAAATGAATTTATTTAATTTATCTCCTTTTTTTTTAATAAGAGCTCTTCTCGATAATACAATGTCTTTCGATGCTTTCCCGATTTACTATTCTTAACTCTGTACCTAACGGGTAAGTCCCTTTCACCCTCATATCGCAATACTTTATCCACCACATACGTTTTTTCAGTGTTCCATTCGCTCTTCGTCTGAGTGGACTTTTTCTCGAAAATGTTCAATGCCTTTTCGTTTGGGTGACCTTCGAGGCGTGAGTAGGTTAAGTAAACTAGGTCTCCAACCTTCAACTCTTTACGTTTCCAGCTCAGGTTAGGGTCTTTCCCTTTTTTTTTGCTGCGATTGACAATGCGATCAAATTTTCTGTGTTTTGCCTTTTGCACGGCCTTCCCTTTTCTCAATAAAACCATTTTCGTTATCGTGTCGCCAATCGGCTCAAATTTGTTGGTCGTCTCGTTTTCGTTTCTCATTCCAATTTCTCGACGTTCCACGTCTTTCTTAGTTCCCTGTTTGTCACCACTAAACTGTTTAAATAATTGTCGTGGTGTAAAACCTGTTCTACTGTTCACCTTATCGTTGATTTTATTTTGCAGTTTCCTCATGTGTTTCGACCAGTCATCTTGGTACTCTTTGAAATCTTCAAAATCGTCGTCATCGCTAGAATCAGATCTTTTCTTTTTCTTATTCTTTCTCAGTAACGATTTTTCTAATTTTCGTTTTCTTTTCAAATGTTTTCTCGAAGAGTCTTCAAGGATATTTTGAATGCGAACAAGCTGACGTTTCATTTGACCGATTTTCGATTCAGCTAGATAAGCTTTACCGCTACCTCGAGATGAAAATAGATCGTATCCCCGACGCCTCAGAAACATTTTTAAATCTTTGTTTATGAACTCTGTGCCCCTGTCTGTCTGCACTCTGGTGGTGGTCATGCATTTTCGTAGACAAGAGTCTGCTTGTCTTCCTTTTCTACCACTTCTCAGAGTTCTCTTGGAAGGTTTACATGACAATTTCAATCCGAATTGTGAAAAAGCATTTTTGGTGGCGTTTAAAACGTGTTCGGCAGACTTGCTTTTCACAGGCACCAACACAGAATAATTGGAAAATCCATCCACTGCAACCAAAATGAATGGATATCTGTAACGTCTGTTATCTGGATTCAAACGACCCACGTCAGCCAAATCCATATGAATGAGAGCTAACGGACGATTGACACTTCCTGATTTTGTGAGAGTGTTGTAAACACGAGTTGGTTTTCTATATACGGATTTTGTGTCACCGGTTTTTATTTTAAGACTAGTTATCCACTTGTCAACTTTTGATTTCAATTCTGAAGTGCTCACGTCTGACCATTTGGTGAGCACTCTGAAAAGAGCTGGGTCATACTGCTTCAGTTCTCGCCTTCCTCGAATTGTGCTCACCAAGCGCTTGGCTTCTGTTTTGCTAGCATCAAAAAGGGGATGTTCCAAATTTTTAGACTTGTAGGCTTTTTGAAATTTCTTTTTAAACATTAATTCTGCACGGTCAGAATCATCGTTGCTGTCGACAACTTTATAACGAGACTTTTTTAACATTTTGTAAAGATTTATTTCAAAATAAACATGATGTGACAATACATACGTTTAGAAAATTACAAATGTTGAAATAATGTGCACTTCAACTGCTAAAATATTAATGTTCATTTTCGTTGTTTCTTTCTCCTGTGTTGCGACATTGATTTTGAGGTGGTAGAGGACACCACTGACAACTCTGACAAATAACCGTCGTCATCTTCCAAATTGTCTACCGTCCGTTTCTTTCCCTTTGTAGCCCAATAAATCGAATCCTCGCCGGTCCTATTGAAATATGGTGAATTTTTAGGAAGAGGTTTGGTTACCAAAACCTCCGGTCTGCTCCTTTCCATCCGTTCTAGACGTTTTTCGATTGTGTTTTCTTCCTTATCCAACTGTTCTTGTCGTTGGTCTTCTTTTGGTTTCTTTCGTGGAGGTGGTGCTATCCCTTGGGTCTTTGTTTTTTTCTTTCTGATGCTCACGGTTTTCACTTTTCTATTGTTTAAATCTTTCTCTTGGTTGGTGAGTTCGATTTCTTTCCTGGCTCGCTTGTCTACGTCTCTACCTATTTTTGTGGGTAAACTAACACGTTGTTTTAAGAACTCCACGTCATCACCAACGATGTTTGCTTGGTTCTTACCGACCATGGGAGGTAGGTACTCTCCAGTCTTATTTTTTTTCTTCTTTTGTTTCTCCTTGAGGGTTTTCAAAGTTTTTTCTTTCATTTGTTTCTTTTTCTTGCTCACTACTTCCTTTTTGTATCGAGACAGTTTTGCACGTATTTTGCTTTCTGCATCGGCTGTTATTCTGGCTATCGTGTCATCTATTTTTACGCTGGTGTGGTCCAGTGACTTGCTAGCTGAAAATATGTCTTTGATGTTATCGGGGTGCGTGTCATCATTATCATTGATATTAGCGTGAACGGTATCGACGTGAAGTTCGCTTTGAATTCGATCCTCGACCTCTTCTTGATCGTTGCCACTATTATAGGAAAGAAGAGTGAGTTCATCCTCGTAAAACCGATCATCTTTATCGGGCAAAAGTCTTATACGGTTTGAAAGTTCATCACTAATCAAGGGTGTTGTTGCTTCGTTGATGTCAATCTCTTCTGTGACAGTATTCACAACGGTGTTGTCTTGCAAAACACTCGAAACGTTTCCACCAATAGCTGTTATAACTGTGGGTTCTGAAATAGTGAGAATGGTCGGTCTTCCCATATCAACACTCACCAAGGATGTAGAATCTGGAGAGTCTGTCGTGAGTATGATTTCACCTGGTGCAGCTAGATCTGGCTGAGCCAATGAGTTTGGTGCGTTGTAATCGACGGTGCGCGCATCATTTGAAAGCAGAGACTGTGGTGGATTATAATCGACTGTACTGGTACCATCTAAGCCAACTTGGCTAGCACTGTCAGATGGTCTCACAGAAAAGTTGTAAAGCAAAGTTTCTTGTTCACCCGTGTTGCTCAACACGCTCTCTTGCAAACCTCCAAACGTTGAATCGGAAGCGTAAGCCACGTAAGATCTGTTATCAGTTGAACTGTTTGATTGACCGTTTTCCATAGGCACTCCAACTTGGCGAACGTTTATTGAGAATTCTTCTCTCATGATTTCCCTGATTGAATTCATAAGGTCAACGTTACTCATACCTTGGACTTGCGGATGAGATGCGTCTACATCAATAGTGGTTTTGTCGCTATTCGGTTCTATTTTTACCTCTATCGGTTGGGTTGCGTTGGCTTCGGCTATTCCCATAGTTTGAGAGCCTGCGTTTCTGATCGTTATTCCAACTTCTCGCATAGACATTCCCTTTTCATCGACTCTTTTGTCACGATTTCCTTCTGTCATCATGGGTTGATTTACCATTGTAACTTCATCAGCTTCGGTGATTTCCGTTTGTATTCCTTCTAAAAACAGGTCTCTGCCCTCCTCGTACCCTCCAGCAGAATTTATTCGAGCAAAAAGATCCTCTCTTGACATCACACTTGTTGAACCCAAATCGAAACCATCCACTTGCTCTTGCAACCACAGCTCGTATGATCTCATTATTTCTCCAACGTGTTCACTGTACCGCTTGAAATGATATTGGAACTTAGCCTCGTGCGAGTCACGATTCCCGATCTCGTCTGCAATGTAAGCGAGTGGATCAAAAGCCATTATGAGTTCTCTCAATACGTCTTGAAGTTTGATCATTGGTGTGAAACCGTCAAGGTTGCTCATGAAGCTGGCAGTATTGGACATTTGTGAGTTGTTCTGCATAAGTGCACGCTGAACGATTAACATCACCAGTCCGACGTAATGCTCCACCACAATGAAACACGCCTGTCTGGCTAAATTTTGTTTTCGCCAGCCTCGTCTGTATAACGGTTTCAGGTGTTTCACGAACATCTGATGAATCGGATCGGCCATCAACACAGAAAAAAAATTTGAAAGGTTTCTCTTGTAAGAACCACTGATAGGTGGAATTACTTCATGTTCAACAAACAAATTGACTAGCACGTCCATCAACTTGGTAGGTTCGAGTTTGCTCCACTGTGGACCTCCAGAACTGGTTGTGGATGCAGAAAAGTTGTGATCACGGTAAGAGTACATTAACCGTTTTATCGTGTCTCCGTTGGGTGGTAAGTCTGCCTCAGCCATATCTTTGAAGTGCTCGGCATCCCGGGAATGGAACATCATGTTCCAATTTTCAAAATTGGAATCAAAATCCGATGTGGCCGGATTTCCGAACATATTGTTCAAAATAGGGATTACCACTCGACGGTAGGACAAAGAGCGAGCATTGTTCATTCTCTGTTCACTCTCAGTGAATAAGAGGGCAAAAGTTGATTTAGCCAACAACCTTTCCACGGTTGCGTTCACGTTAGCCATGAAGTTTATAATAACGGCATTAAATCTCCTATGCAAGTCAGACTCCAAAAGGTTGAAAAACTTGAGAGACTGATCAACAGACGTGTTACCGCTGACAAATAATTGAAGGAGGTAATTTTCGAGCATGAGAAAAAAATGTTTGGTTTTCATTTGAGGATCTAAACTTTGATAACGGATCACGGTCGACTGCCTGAAACGAGTTTCGCTTCGGAAAACAATCATGTCGTCAGGATCTGCTATTTGGTTTTCCCTCAATACATAGTACAGGAATTCTTTAAAGACACGGATTCTAGGGGTCTCTTCGTTGGCAGTTGCTCGGAATTGAGATTCCGTCACAGCTTCCATTTTAAAGTTGAACACGTTTCTGCTGACTTCAATGAGATTACATAAAAATTTCCCACCTTGTAGGAGTGAAAAATATCCGTACTCTGGATTTGCAATAGTCTCTATGTTTATCACTTCCAGTTGACGGGAAGGATCGTTAAAATCAGCAAAATAACTACTCTGCCTACTCAACAAGATAGATATAGCCTGTGTGAGTATGTGACAGATCTTCACGACTTCTTTGTTCTGAAGCATTGTTTGATCAATACGACCTGTTTGCAAGGCATCTCTCATCATCATTTTAACAATGTACATAGCACGGTCTTTGACAGTTTGAAGTTCTGCCATTCTACGCGCGTAAGACGTCTCCTTATGATCCTCTAAAATGACGTTCACATCGTTAACTGCAGTGTCGGCGATTATGCTTTGTTCGCTTGTGTTAGTCAAATTCTCATCAACCTCCATGGAAATCATTTTTGCAGGTGTTTCTACATCCAAGTCTTGAGTTTGTTCATCAGGCAGACCACCAAACAAAGGTTTTGCACCGATTATGCGTTGACTATTATCTGTGGGCAAAAGTGAAAGAGGTGGCATGTTGATGTTAGGACGTCTCTCACCTGGTAAAAAATTGAGTTTGTTAGAGTCGGATAAAATATTCTTTGAGGACTCCCCGTCGGCATTTATTCTATCATCGTGTAATTCTTGGAACTGATTTTCGCTTTCAACACCAACCAAGCGATAATAGTCTTTTGTGGTAAAATCTTTGAAAGTCATAGTGCCGTTAGTATTTCCCAACAAGCCTCCCATTGTGCTCTCTTCGTTCGACCGGATCTCGTTAATTGCGCTTTCCACAGACTTCACAACAGATGGTTTTCCGTTTTCGTCTGTTGTTTTAAAACAAGCATCATCAATTTGTTGCTCGTCCAGCACAACTTCTCTTCTGAATCGAATTTCTGGTCCAGTAACGGAAAAGCCCCCAGTCTCGATTTTGTCATAGCGGTGAGCGTCTTTGACGGGTATAAGGTTTGGATTGTAATTATTCTTTAACCGACTAGAAAGTTCAATTTCCTCTTCTCGTCTCTTAGTCTCTTTTGCTAATTCACGAGGATCTTCTTTTACCACGTGGCGTAAGAATTGATTTAGAGCAATTGCGTTCTCATCTTGCATAGGGGTAGAACCGATGAATTGGTTTAAACGTTCGTCAAACCTTTCGACAAACTCACGAGTGCTCTCCTTCAGCTCTTCAGTATCCCCACCTGTAGCGACAGCACCACTCCCATCGTCGTTGTTCCCAGGTCTACTAGAAGAAGTCATAATTTCATCTTCATCATCATCATCATCATCATCAATTAAAATGCTCCTGTATGGATCGTTTGGTTGGCCGGGAGCCGTGGATATTATTTCTCTAGCGGGAACTTGAGATTGGACTATGGGTAGTGGTTGTTTAAACCTACCAGATAAGTTGTTGAGAGCATCCAAAGCCTTGTCTTTGGCGAAAACTTCAGACATGAAGTTTGTGGGTTTACCCAAAAGTTTTCTCAAACGTCTCTCGCGGTAGATTTCGATCTTGTCTTTGGCACTAGCTGTGGAATTTGATGGATCTACACCGTTAAGAGAATCGGAGTTTTCAAGGGTATTGGTGATCTCACTGATTTTCAAGTCCAAAGGCATGGAGTTGAACTCGTCCCGATTCACGGTCATATTTTCTAGAAAATCATTGATTTGACCATCATCATAGCCTTCCGAGTCCATCATTGCTAAAATCTCTTTCATGGCTCCGACTCTTATTTCCATACCACCTTGATAAGAAGGTGGTTGAGATGAAAAGTCACTTTGTTGTTCCTCGATATTTTGGTCTCCTTCGTCTCCTTCACCCTCGACATCAAATTCTTGCTGTGATCCACTCAGCGTCAAAGGTGTACCTCCCCCGAAACCATCCTCGTCTGGATCATTGTCACCGTTAACATAAGTAGCCGTGTACTGATCCCAATCCAAGTCATCAGTGTCTTTAGGTCTTTTGGGTCTAGAAGAGAAAAGTTCACCCAAACAAGGCCCTCCGAAGCAACTTGTTGTTTCCTTACCATTTTCATTGGTCGACTGTAGAGCTTTCAGCGGTTCCAAGAAATTACCGTGTTGGTCAACGTTAAAACCGTCCGTTCGTTTTCTTTCCTTGGCATCAATAAATTCAGTGAGCTTGTTTCTCACTTGCCGGTCGTTCCTTAAAATTGATTTGTTTGTACCTGCCCTTAACGCGTCAACACTGCTAGTAATCATGGTGTTTTTGGACGAGTCGTTCATCTGACGTTGCATGAACGTGGAGTCAACGTTGTCGTAACCGTACTGGTATTGACCACTTAAAGGGTCCAAAATCATCGCCCTATTTTTGTAGGCGTCCTTTTCGAACTTTTGACGGGGTGTTTCTATGACGACTGTTTGACCAACTTGTGGAGCATTGCCCTGGTCGTTGTCGTCCATTTTCCCGGTAAAAGTCATGTATCTTCTCATTTCTTTTTGCACGGATTTTTTCATTGCTTTCTTGGCGCGTCCATCTCCTTTAGAATCACTGTCGTCATCATCATCATCATCATCTACACCCTTATCACCATCCATTTTCTCTTTAGTTTTCTTATCGACATCTGGAGAGCCTTGCAGTGGGTCTTTCTTACCAAAAATGTGTTCGCGGAAACTCTCATGTTTTTTTGTTAATAATTCTTCATAAGCCTTCGTTTTGTCTTGTTCGGCTTGCAAGAGCTCATTTTCCAGTTGGTTGTGCGAGTAGATTTTGTTGGCTGAAAGATCGTACTCACGTCTAAATTTGTTAAAATAGGCATCTTGGTAATTTTTACCACCGTATTGGTTAAGTGTTTGTAAAGCATGCTCTTCCCCGACACATCTTAAAATTTGGGTGTTAGTGGACGGATAGCCGAAACCGTACTCTTGAAATTTAGACCAAATATACTGTGACAATTCGTAATTTTTTACGCCGTCAAAGTCCTTAGTTACCCGCCTGTAGGTCTCTTCGTGAGATTTTGAAACTTCTCTTTTGAGACGCGCCAACAATTCCCGCTCAGAGTTGTACTTTTTTCTATTGTGAAACATTTTTTTATGTGTCTGCCGTTCAGCTTGAACTTCAATAAAAATTTACCTGGAGTCTCGAAAGAAGATAATATTTATTTAACTATTTCATTGAGTATATATATTTTTTAAACAATAGGGAAAATACTAAAAATCACAAAAAAAAAAACTATGTACAAGTAAAATATACATTGTCCGATGCTTTAATTTTCGCTTTCACTGTCACTGCTATCGTTTTCACTACTGCACTCATACCCACTACCTTCGTCTTCGGACTCTTTGTTCACTTTGTAGGGAACGATTTTACTGGCAGGTAAAATTAACGAGCCTTTAGTGTTTTGAGACAACGCAGTCTTTCTAGGGTCTTCCAGTTTATATTTCTTATGTGCCTCATCACTATCGTCGTCTGAATTTTGTTTTCTCTTGAGGTTTTGAGGTTGACTTTGGTTTTGGCTTTGCTGTTGTTGTTTGCGATGTTGGAGCATTCTCGTGATACAAGCACTCAAATCAGACATGTATGAGATATTTTCGTTAAGTTTTGTTCTAGCAGCCCTGTTTGTGATTATGGAGCCGGCATTTTCAGTCATCTCTTGGACACGGTCAACCATCTTTTTGTAATTGTTGGTTGCATCATTTGAACACTGGTTCTGTTCGAGCTTTTTGAACATCATCACAATATTTGAACGGTTTTCCTTTAAAACTTTGACACACTTCTCCAGATAGTACTCCGCAAAAGGTGTGGAACTTTGCTCGGGCGTACTCTTTTCCAGCTGGTTAAACATCCAATCGTTGACGAGAGTGAAAATTGTGGAACTATTCTTGTTGACGAGAAGTTCGTGTTTGCAAGGGATCTTTTTCTTTGACGTGGGTGAGGCGGATTTACGGAGTTTCCTTTCTGCCTCGAAAATAGAACTGCATACGGCGTAGAGTAACTTTTGAGGAATGATATTGTGAATCAATACGAAAGCATTGCTAATCTCCAAGGCTCCCAGCTCGATAAGGGCCGGGTTGAAAGGGTAAAATGTCTCCAAGATCATTATGATAATGTAGACTAGCGAACCTCTCTGAATCTCTTCAATCGGGTTGTTGGTAGTACAAAAATTACGAGCAGCTTGCTTCATTCTGGATTTTTGGCTTTTTCCTGACATGATTCCCATCCTAGTACGTTGCTCGTCGTTCAAAGAGTCAGAGGGTAGTTTGGTCCACTGGTCACGATACTTGGTTGCGTCGCTTAAAGGCTGTAAAATTCTCTGAACTTTTTTCTCACCGTTGACGTCCATGCACACGTTCTCGTATTTTCTCATGTTGGAAACCAATGAAATGGTTGCGGCAAAACTCCTCTTATTCTTGCTCTGCTCGTTCTTTTTGAGTGCCGCAGCCGCTGTCGCAGCAGCTGTTTTCGATGATTTCTTTTTTAAAGATTCCATTTCAGCTGTCATTTTTCGGTCCAAAACTATTTGTTCTTGACGATGTTTGACCTTGTTTTGGGCTTCGATGTACTGTTTATAGAGTTGTTCGTTACTTATAATAGTTTTTTCCGTCACGTTGCTCATGTCAGTCAAAGTCTGAGGAACTTGATAGTTGTTCTTTGTTGTGTTTTGCGGTTGGAGCAGAAACTGCGATGGATTGGGACTTTCGCCTACTGTGGTTGATATCATTTGAGAATGAAAATTGTTCTTCCTTTGCGAAGTTTTTGCTTCTTCGTCTCCGTTTTGGAAAGTTTGTTGTTTTCCCTCTACGATCGTGTCGAGAAAAGGAAACGATTGAAACGTCGTTTTCTCTTCTTCCATTTTCGGTTGGTCTTCTGCTTCTTTTTCTATACTTGTTGCTCTTTGAGGACTGTCTACTACTAAAATGAAGTTCTGGCAGTTCTCTTCTTTTTTTATATCTAGATTTGGATTTACTCAGGGGGTAAATATCCTCGTTTTCACTTGGAATATCGGTTGAATCACCACTGTCGCACTCGTCCTTGATTACACCCCTGTTATGATTTTTGAATGAATCTCTTTGTTTTGAAAAACTGGTTTCAAAACTAGTTTTACCTGTTTTCCCTCTACCTTCACCTAATTCTATAACCTCCCCACCATTTTCGGGGTTTTCCATTTCTTCTTGCAAATGGTCTTCACCTTGTCCTTCTTTCATGTATCTGGTTTGTTCTCTTTCCGACATCACTCGCATCATGGCATTCATTCGGTTTTCAAAAGTCAATTTTTCCGTTCGTTTTGCGAACAAAATTTTCACCTGAGCACAACCTTCCTCTTTGAAACAGACCTGTCGGTGGGGATTGGCAATCGCGGTTCTGACGTGGGAAACATTTTTGGGTGCTCTTTTAGGCATTTCTATATACAAGTAAGACGTGTCATCGGGGTCGAAACCCAGCACAGAGTCATTCATTAACACCAATTTTGTGTAAATGTATTGGAGGGACGATCGAAATAATTGGCCTTTCGTTCTCGACTTGGAAGAGTGTAAACTCAAGTCGTCCAAAAAACTATTCAGTGTCACTTTATTTTGTGACAATTTAAACAACACGACCCACATGAGATTCTCCTTCACCAAATCGTGCATGTTCACATTTTTAAAGGACTGTGTAACGAAAAGCATCTCTACACCAGAATGTCTAATGAAAGCGAATTTTGCTGCCACGTCCACAGATTTTACAACCTGTTTGTGCAAATCGTCTATAACAATTTTAACGTTTGCAAAAGCCATGCCCGGTCTGAGGTCTATGTCATCACATGAAGGTACGCCGAGTCTTTTGTATTCTGTGTTTCTGTGACGAATTAGAGCATCTTCTATCTCGTTTATTTTGGCCAGTAATTCTTCCTCGGTACGTATTTGGTACGAGTATATCAAAGTTTCCCACATGTCTTTCATGTCAGCCACGAATTTATCAGACTTTTTAGTGGACTTCCCGTTCAAAAATACTATTGTACGACAGTGGGAAAAGCGACCATTAAGACACAAGTCGTCAACGAGATGTGATTTACCACATGAAGTTGTGCCGTAAATGGCTCCATGACCCGTCAAGTTTGGGTTGTACTCGTGCCCTTCAAACTTTTCGTATCGACTCACAAACTCAACCATTTCACACAGGGAAGCTCGAACGAATGAACATAAATTCAAATCAAAAAGGTATATTTATGAAAAAAAAATGTATTAAAATAAGCTTGATACAAAATATACAAAGAAAATTTAAAATTTATGAAACGCGAAAGTGTTTATTTACTCCATTTCTTCATCGCTTTCACCGTCAACATTTCTATCATATTCGACTTTCATAGCATTGATTTTGTTCGAAAGTTCTTCTTCATTGCACTTTGCTGTCTGCTTTTCCAAATACTCCGAGCAAACATTGTAATCAATCTCCTCCTCGAGTTTCACAAGTGCATTCGCTTCGACACCGTTCGGGTAATACCTGGGCATTTTTTCGAGGAAAGCGGTCTCCAAGGTATAAAGCTCAAAAAGATGATTTTTATCAAAAAGTTCATCATACGATTTGTTCTTGTTAAATCTTTTAACAGCATTGGCGAATCTGCTACCAATAGAATAAGCACCAAATGAATATCTTGGGAAAACAACTTTGTCTGAGGGTGCAACGCCCAATCTTTTTTCGACCTTGGTCATATAAACACCAAGTTGGGTGGTGTAAAAACTGTAAGAGGCATACTGTTTTGCATTAATCTCTTCCAAGTGGGAACTGTTTCTAACCATCTTTGGCTCCACTTTAGGATTTTTGGGAGCACGTTTGCCGCCTTTCTTGTTGTTGGTCTTTTGATTTTCCACAAACAATTGAAGCTCTTCGCCCAGACGTTTGTCCAATTTTTTGAATGCGTTTCTTCTGTCTTGAAGGGAATATGATTTTATGGCTCTAGTTTGGTCAAACTGTTTGTCCCAGGTCACCAAAAGCATGGAATAGTCCTCTTCAGTGACTTTTTGTGACTTTGGTACACCTTTGTGTTTGGTTTTACTCACAGTGTCGTCAGCATTTTTCACATCTTTCAACATCTTAAATTGATAATTTTTAGGTCCCACACATTGAAAGGAGACAATTAATCCTGGTAGGGGTGTTTCGTCTGTGTATAGACCCACGACCTTTTTGCGGCTTTCGTCGAAGTACGGCGCGTCTTTCTCATAGTGAGCTGCATCTATAATTCGACACATTTCGGGCGAGCAACAAAAGAAGGTTTCGATATGTCTTTTCATCTTGTCACTCCCAAGGCCAGACATTACACTTTCCTTTTCTTCTTCATTTCTGAATTCCAATTGACGTGTGATCAGATTGCGTCTCAACAACACAGTGCAAGTGGCTTGAAGAGCGACAGAATCAGTGTCGGTCATCATGAGTTTGAGTGACAACCCACCCATTCTACTCGGCAAACAATCGTTAACGAGTCTGAAAAACTCACCAATTCGAGCTTTCGCGTGAGAAAGTACTGCAATGGCGACATCGTTCTTGGATTTCATTACAATACTCGTTCTGGGACTTGAGACCATTCCGAAACACACACTTTGAATTCCTTCATCTCCAGTGTTGAAAAGCACGACAGTTGTGTTTTTGTTAGATTTGCCTCGAAGTGCGTTTTGGACGACCTCGTCTCGCGTCTTGATGTTTTTCTTGTTGATTGGTTTTTGGCTCTGAGGGATTTCCCAAAACTTTTTACCTCTCGCCTCGCATTCTTCTCGTTTTCTTTGAAGTTCAATTTCTTTGACGGCTTCGTCAATTTCAAACATTGCCACGGTTTCGGATCTTGAAATCTTGGCTGACTCCACATACTTCATGAGTGTCTTCAGTTTCTTCTTCGTGACTCGAGTGCCAACTTCGTCTTGAGCATTCTCCAGTACGGTTTTCAAGGTGGAAATCTTTTCTCTGGCCATTTCGATCTGTCGGTCAAAGAGATCGTTGATTTTGTTCACCTTGTCCTCTTGGTTATCATGGGGGTTGTTTTATTAAAAAAACTGCCCTTTCTTGAAGTGTTTTGTTGGAGCATAACACCTCGCTAGCTCGTTCGAAGTGCTCGTAACTGGTTTTGGCGCACAACAACAAATCGGTTCGCTTGTACTTCTCAACGGATCGACAGAACCATCCATAAAAGCCATTATTCATTAATTTATGAAACAAGCCCATAAATTCGCGGTTCAACTTCATATATCTCATTCGTTCGTCTTGGTTGAACTGGATATAAGATTCGCAAACACGTTGAGCCGTAAAGGTGAGCACGTTCAGGACCTTGGTGATTTTCCATCCATTTTTCAAAGCCATGTCAATGATTGCTGAGTGAGCCCAGTAGCAAAACATTGGTTTGGTACCAGACATGAGTTTCCTGTTGGTTGGAATGGATACATATTTCCCAGGTCTTCTGACGTATTCTTTTCGTTTGACCCTCAGCATTTTTTCTGTGTAATTGAAAACATTTGGAGTGTCTTTGCGTACGAGCAGATTAAACTCTTCCTCTCGTTGAATGTCGGCTTTGGAGCAGTATTCGTCATTCAGCTCGATGTTTACGCAAGCGTAAAAATCTATAACGCGAGCCTTGCGATTCTTTTTCAAATCTTCTTTCTGCTTTTTCAAGATTTCCTCCAATGTTTGTGGTGTTGACGTATTTAACCATGCATAATTTCCAACTGGCAATATCTGTTTTAAGGCTCTCCCATACTGATTATTCTCGTCGTAGTATATCAAGCATGATTGCAAGACGGCGATATACTGAGTAAAATCTTTCACCGATTCTTGGTTGTCTGGCTGATAAGTGGTTTCTCGTGTCTTAAGATTTTCATAAAATCTGGTCAGCTCATCAGCTAATTCGATCAAATCGGATCTGCTGTCAGAACCAGATTCTCTAATCTCGTCTCGTAAGTCTTGTTGAATTTGCTTGAGCTTTTCTTTACATTCTTTGACTGTGCGATTGGTTTCTTCCTTGATAACCCTCAACTCGTCCGAACCTCTCAAGACCTTTTTACGAAAGGTGCACACTTTTCACAATCTGGAGAATATTGACACTCTTGAATGTGTGCGTTGAGTGGAGAGGCTATGCTAACTTGTTTTTTTACCATCGCAAATCCGGCTCGTTTCATATCTGCAATACAATTGAAAACTCTGCCGTTGGGAATGGTTTGCATGTTCAGATTCATCAATCGCTTGCACGCAATGTAGCTGTACTTGGCTGTGCTGGTGAAATTGGTGGGGTCCAGTCCTAAAGCCTCATACATGTCTTGGAACGTATTTGACATTATGATAGCCAACAGCATTCCATCTTCCAATGTGTAGATATGAAGAAGATCAGACATGTTTTTACATTCGAAATAATCGTAAATGTTGCTCATGTTAATATACTGTTCAGCTGTGATTTCCTTTTTACCCAACTTGTTTTGCATGAAAACCTCAATGTGTGGAAGTTTGTCGGACGGCTTGTGAACCCAATCTATGTCATTCATGTCTTCATACGGGAAAATCAATTTTCCCTTGAAATTATTTTTGAAGAAATCCAAATCGAATGGTCTCCCTTCTCGTTCACGTCTTTCAAGAACATGTTTGAACCGTTTGCTGCGCTGGAAATAGGAGAGATGAAGTTCGAAGAGCTGCTCGATGTCTCGCTCGTTCATTTGACTGGCCATGGTTGCAAGAGACGACGCAAAGAAATTCATTGAATCCGAAAAGGTACCAAAAGGAGTCATTAATAGTTTGATTTTATGTTTGTTTCCATCGGGTGAAATGACTGACCATTGGCGCTCTGTGTTTTTCCCTTTGTGAGCCATAACGTCTGGTGGAATCATCTTCAAAATGAAGTCCGAATCATAGTTGGTTAGATTGTGTACGAAAATGTGTGGAGTGGGAACACCTTTCGTATAGGTCACAATGTTGCAAGATTCATGAGCATGACCAATGGGATCCATTTCGGGAAAGTAGTGGTGATGGTGAACAACAATTGAATCAAGATAGATGTTGATCATTCTTGCCAAATTGTATTCCCCAACAACTTGATCTTGAAAGAAGAACCGCAACTCGAACTCGAACTTTGGATACATTCTCACGAAGGCATGAAAAAGACGATGCTTTAACACCTCGACACGTTGTTTGAAAAAGTCAGCTTGAAGCTCTTCTTGACTGACTTCGCCGACACTTTTGAAGTTGTTTTTAACTTTGATTTCTCGAATTCTTTCGTAAATGGTTTCTGGGGTGTAGTTCTCTTGGCTGTAAGTTTCACCATCGAAGAGCAAGGAGACCAAACGAAGAACATTTTCACCAAGTTGCTCATACTCGTTTTCATTCACGAACCAAAAAACGCGATTCTTCTTGTTAGACATGGGATCAAGTCTTGTTCGGTACTGTTTGCCTGTTTCCTCGTGTTCATCTTCAGCCGCACTGTTTTTCGAAAAGTAGCTCTTTACAGCGTCTTGGTTGGCAAATTCTCCAGCGTTTTTCTTCTGAAGAGTGATGGGAACGCAATCTTTGTCGAAAACCTTTATAAATTGTTCGAGTGTTGCGAGGCTCTCTACAAATTGGTAAAGGCAGTCAATAAGTTGTTCTCGATCGTTGGCAGTGTATGGTTCTGTAAAACGCCATTCATCCCACATGATGCTCAACACGAATTGGTCCGCATTGGAAATCTTGTAATCAGAAATTACCTTCTCGTATGCACGGTCTTCAAGCATTTTAGCCATCTCAGCGTCGATGGCTTGGATCGATTCGAGGTCAGGATTTTTACTCAAATGTTCTTTCTTGTCACGATGGGCTGTAACCAAGAGCTCTTGTTTAAGTCGATTAATCTGTGAGAAAAACATCATGAGAAGCTTTTCTTTCACCTGCCACATATTTCGACCTCGCCAGATGTTCACATGCGGAGACTTTGGTTTGTGAACATCTTCATTTCCTTCAGAAGTGTTGACAGTTCTGGAAAGTCTGACAATCTCATCTCCAATCATCATTTGGTAATCATCATCATCTTCAGAATCTTCGTAAACATCATCAGTGTCTTTGGCGTGTCCACAAATACCCTTATTATTTCCTTTACCGGCGGTAATCTTTGCGTCATAATAACTCTTTAGGTGTCTCAAATAGATAGGGTCCATCTTTTGATTGCAGATCACACAGTTTAAATATTTGCCGACGGTGACGGAATTTTCTATGAAAAAAACAAACAAACAAGAAACACGTTAAAAGTCGATATTTTGGATATGACAGTTTTTATTTTTTTGAAAAAAAATAAAAACCTCCAAAATAATTTCCCTCAAAAAATGAAATTTTTCTGCTTTTTCAAAAAATTTAGGAAATTGAAACCCAAAGAAATCAAGAGTAACTAACCTGTCGTAATAGCAATTTTGTGTGGTAATGTTTCATCACCTTCTTTAGGCTTCTCGATAACGTAGAGAACCCCATCTTCGAATACTATGTCACACTTCGAAATCGTTGTGTCTTCAATAAATTTGGATCGATCTCTCCAACTCATCTTCAAAGTTTTCTTGGCGCGTACCGCAACTTCTTTTTTGGTTGCTTCCATGATGATTTGGAAAAATTGCATGTAAAACACACCAAACCGTTTGCTGGCTTCAGAGCGTCTTTTTGTCAAAAGAGCACTAGTGGCATTGAGTTCTTCCTTGGCTTGTTGCTTCATGGCTGGATTCTCACTCTTCTCCATGTGCATGTTTATAATTCGTAACTTAAGTTCCATGAAAGCATTCATGGAAGTACGGAAGTATTCCAAAGATTGTGACAGATTGACAATGTCTTCAACTTCAACATGGCGTCTTATTGTAAATGGAATTGTCGTGTAATCCATCATTTCTTCGTCGTCCATCGAAGTGTCTTTGTAGAAAGTATAATCGTTGGAACGTTTTGGACGGACAATGACAGTTGCTACAACGGCACACAAAATCATTTTGGCTTCTTTTTGTGCATCAGACTTGTAGATAATCCCATCTTTTCCGATTCTCCTGGTAATATCTTTGCTAGCACAGGCTTCAGTATCGAAAGAAGCAACAATTGGACAAAGCAAGGTGCTGGCGAATTCTTTTGACTCGAAATGTTCGATGTGCGGGATTGTATTGAAAACCATTGAACTGACATGTCCACCAACACAGGACATGATATGGTTTTCAAATCGTTCTTTCTTTAAAAAACCAGTCATGCAAGCATTACAGTTGTGCACAGTCTGCCATGACTTTGCGGCATATTTAACCCTTCGACTCTTGGCTGTTGAGACTTTCTCATCTCCATCCAAATAACCTCCAGTTAAGCAGGCGTTGGTGGTGTTTATAATATTGGCTAACTTGTCGGCACCTTTTTCGTAGAAAAAGCGTTCATCATTGTGGTAGATAAATTTTCCCACATTGAGAACAGCAGCACAATGGAATTGGGTGCCTTCACCCTCTTCGGTAAGAACGATATTGAATGAAGTGTTGTGGTGTCGGGGTTTATTGATTTTGCTTTGTTGAACGATAATCACCGAAGATGTTAGTCGATTGACTGAAGTCACTTTGTCACCGCTGACCACTTTTGTATGAACTCGATCTTCGGCCATTAAATAAAGGTTAAACGAAATATTCACACCGTGATTATTTAGCTCAGCTTCAATTTGTGTAAGTTTGTCCGCGATATTATCTTCATCAATGGAAGGAAAGATATAATCTTTTTCGAACATGCGATCTGGTAAACCTTCTACACCTATTGTGGATGGGCCCAGGCTTTTGATGATACGATAAGGATAGTCTAAAATACCAAGTTTGTCCAAGTCAACCTTATCAATGATCTCTCCTTTTTCGAAGCGAGATTTCTGATGTGTCTTGTAGACGAGCATGGCAACACACCCGACTATCGTTGAGATGAAACAATTCTCATTAGATTTAAGGTTTGCAAATTTCGGTTCATCTGGATCGAGCTGAAAATTTATAAATAATGAGAATTATTACACCTTTTAGTCAATGGAAAAATAAGTAAAGTTTGGTATATATTCATGATTTCTTTTTTATAAAAAAATACTTATTAAAGGAAAAATAAGCAGCATAATAAAAGTTGCCTTTAAAGTATTGTTTCAATGTCTTTTATTGCTTCGTACAAGAGCTGATTTTCTTTGCTTTTAAAAGTTGTAGTACCTTAAAGTCAATTATCTCATCGGCTTTAGTTTTGGCAAGTTTCTGACGTATGCTTTTAATCAACGAGGCGTCCATATCCTTTTGATCTCCGCTTGTCACCATTTTTACAGTACCATCCTTCATCTCGACCATTTTCACTCCTTCGTCTAGTTCTTCACACTCGTTATCAGGCTTGGTGATTTCACTTTCAGCTTCTTCATCTCCTCCTGATTCGATCTCACCGTCACGGAAATTCAAAGGAGCTCCTCCATCCTCTCCAGTCTCGTTTTCATCTTCAAAGTCTGGTTGGAAATGGATTTGTTCCCGGTTTTGTATTTTAGTATCACCGACTATTCGAGTAACTTGAGCGCTCGGCAATGTTTTATCAACCCGATTGTAAAACGAAGGTTGGTTAGTTTCTTCTTCCATTTCTTGGTCATCGATCTGTATAACAAATAGAACATCATAGAACAAATGGTTAGATATTTAAAGGTAATTTTGCCAGGTTAAAAAACAAGTGTGAATGTCATATTGAAAACAGAATATCAAAAATTACGGAAATATAACTTACCATTTCTCCATTAAGCTTTTCCATTTCTTGGCTATCGTCTTCACTTTCCATGCATTCATCTTCAGTGTCTAAATTTATGCTATCCACTCTCTTTTTGATGGCTTCTGCTTTGGCTGCTTTCTTTAACTTATGTTTCTCAAAAAAAACTTTTTGAATTTCTTCTCCAGAAAATTTGATTGATGCTGGTTTTTTGACGGATTTTTTCGTTTTCTTTGTCGATGTAGCAAGAATCTTTTGCTGGGAACTCTCCCTTTTTCCCTTTACCAATGGTGATTTAACTTTCTTGAGTTTGGGTGTAGCCAGTTCTTCAGAATGTTGGTAATTTTTTTTGTTTTCATCGTCTTCTTTTTCCCACAGTTTTCTTTTCACTGCTCCAACACTTGTTTTGGGATTTGTTAAAAGTGACTTTTTAACAGGTGCGACTGGTTGTGCTGGAGGTATGGAAAATGACGCTTCATTACACTCAAAATCAGTTTCGTCTGAAGATGAAGATGAAGTTACTGTTACTATTTTTGAAGGCTTTCTGATCGATGGAAAAGGTACGACCAATTCACCTTCTGATTTTTGCGAAACTGCTTGCTTGCGTTTTCGGTGGGTTGATGATTGTTGTTGATCCTGATTCTGTTTTGTCATTGAATTCATAATGGCGATTGTTTGTTTGGAAAATGTTTTTATGGTCTCCAAATCGTCGTTGTTCAAAGTTGGGTAGGATTCCGAATTGATTTTCCTGGAGGTTGATGCGATATGCCCTTTCAACATCTTTTGAAGACGTTCTCGAGTCTTGGACCTGTTTGCGTGATTTGACTGGATTTGTTCATAGCACATCTTGAATAGGACTTCGAATTTTTTGATATCAATCTTAAATTCATCTTCTGCCATGTCTCCTGTTTTGTATTCGTTTGAGTCTATTCTTCCCTTGACGAGTCTGGAAAGTGATGCAAACGAATTAATATCATAAAGTACACTAATATTAAAGTTTACAATGCGCCTGACAGTCCAGTTACTACCGACAACATTGAAAGTGTTAACAACTTTGGAATTTATGTTTCCTAGTCCGTCACTCAGGAGACGTTTAATATTAAGTACATGACCAGAAACAAGAGCAGAATATTCTCTGGTGGTTCTGCGTTCCGAACAATCTTCAAAATATTCATTCGTAGTATTGAAACCGTCTTCATAAGCAAAGTCATCCATTTTCTCTACGCTTTTTGAAAATTCAACAGTTATTTCAAACAATATTTGACAGCTGTTCTGGGTTTTTGAAATTCCAGCAAAAAACGTTTTAAATAAAACTTTTGATAGCATCATGAAAACTTCTAAGGGTGAACCAATACCAACATAGATTTTCATTTTACGATTAAAGTCAAGTTCTATATTCTCTTTCTGTTCAATTTTGACTCGAGCACATTTTACATAATGTCGTTCTTCTTGAGAATAAAAGGTGGCAATGTTATTTGTCTCTTTTTCACTCAAAGTTTTCACATCATTATTTATAAACGCGTTAAAGTAGTAGAGAAACCAAGCCACGGCAGAAGATCTGTTAATTCTTTCACTCTCAACAATCGTTTCAGAATTTACACTGTCAGCCTCGTCAAAATTCTCGTAAGCTTCAAACATGTGTCGTATTTTGTTCGAGTCAAGTTTCACCTTTTCTCTTTGTAAAGTGTATTTAGTAGCTTTTTGCTTTAAGACCTTCAAAAGCCTAAGCATGGTGTCAAATGTTTTAGCATCGACCTCTTTTTTACTATATCGTAACTTGACATACCTTTCAAGTGTCTGGTCGTTTCTTGGAATATTATGTTCCTCAATGAAATGTTTTTTTTAGTGTTTTCTCGGCTTTTGAATATCTCGCTGCAAAGCACACATTTTACTTCTTTTGTCATTTTGAAAAATAACAATCAGATCAAAACCACCAATCGTTGTTGTACCTCCTTTTTTTCCCTTATTTCTAATCTATTGATATCTGAAAAATACAAATAAACATGTTTGATTAATAAACAAAATTGATTAAAGCACTAAAACGTGAGAAACAGTTTTTTATATACAAAGCCAGACGCGAATGTATTTTTTTCTTTTCTCCAAACAAATTAATTTTTACAAACATATTCATATATAAAACTACACCTAGATTAACATAATTTATCCACAATAAAAATGTCAACGTTAAATAAAGGTTTGCAAATATTGCTTTCATAATCGTTGAAGTGGTGAATAAAATATTCATGTCTTAAAAATAAAAAATTGGTATTACAGCTATTAAAATTATCTATATACTTTCCAAACATTAATTCCTCTTCATCATAGTCAGGTGTGATGTCAATTATATGAAACTTCGCTTTATATTGCGTAACTTGTTTCACATAAGACTTTGCGCGCTTAGTTAGAAAAATGCCAAAAAAACTCTGCACCACGTTCAAGACACTCTTTTTAAAACAAAAATCCTTATCTGAAAGTGCGATGCAGGTAAACAAAATACTGTACGCCGCGTCCAAATCATTTCCAACTTCGCTGGCTACATGAAAAAACCGCGCATATACATAAACACTCAACTCATCAAAAATTTCTGAAATTAAACTTTCGCCGCAAAAAAAAAGATTTAAAAAACCATCAAGTTTAAAATTAACATACAAATCAATTAATAACCGTAAATAACAATTGGCAAGCAAAGACAAAACTCTACGCCCTTTGTTGCCCGAAGAATACTTATCAATACATAAAATTTCTAAACCATTCTCACATATCAATTTATCATCGTCACCCACGTCATTCTGATATAAATTGGAATAATATTCTACACACACAAAGTTTTGCCCACTTGAAGAGTGAAGCAATCTCTTCTATTATTTGAAAAATCAAATGAATATAATAGTTGAAAATGCTTATTATTAATCTGCAAAATACAAAGACTTTCCTGGCTTAATTGTAAACCAATATGAGTTTCCTTAGTGGTCGTTAAGGAAACAAAATCATAAATTTGAGGTTTTGAGATTACATTATAACATTTATCAATACCATACATATATTTGAAAATTCGAGTGGCACTGTCGTATTTTCCTCCTAAATTCCTTTCATTCATGATACTCATTAAAGATTTATCTGTAACAACCAAACGGTGATTATCATGAACTGGAATCAAGCTCGAATAAAACAAAGTATTGAATATCGAAGGCTCGCATTCAAAATACTGATCATTTGACAAACCAGTGTAGATATAATGACGATCTGAACGGTATCGTGAACTATCCAAAATCATTTCAAATTGCTCGTCCAAAGGAATTATAGAATAGTGATTTTGCCAATGATAATCTTCCACCAAAAATATCAAATAAAAATTGCATTCGTTTTCTGCCTTGTCTAACCTCAGATTATGATCGTTTCTTCGGCTTTCCAAAAAGGTAAAAATATCATTTTGAATATAAGACAAATACGAACTGGCAAAAGTCCCCTTACCGTTTATCATCATAGAATCTTTTGAAAAATAGAGCGGTATGAGCATATTCGCGTTGTCATCAGAATCCCTATTTTCGAAAGTGAAAAAATTCGAAAGAATCAACTGCTCCAGAATTTCCTTATCGAGTTTGATCTTGTCAACGATATTCATTGTATCGAGGCACATTGTTGAATTGAGTTCGATCGAATTTTTTGCAAAATCAAAGGCCTTGACAAGCGAATCGACTCTTTGCTCTGAAAAATCAATTAAGAAAAAAATATGTCAAAATTAATAAAGAATAAAACAAAAAAAGAAAACAACATCAAATTACTTAATTAAAAAACAAAGTCTGTAAACCACATAATAAGTAATACTATAATAGCATAATAGTACAACATTATGATGCAAGAGTGATTAAATGTATTATCTTATTTTTTGTCCATGAATTCTATTGGTAATATGTGATTCACGTTTGTGAAACTTATTTGCATAGTCTTCCATGTAAGAAAGACAGTTTGCAAAAAAACCCTCAGTGGGAACATAATCTTGTAAACGATATCTCTCAGCCTCAGCTTCGAATTCGTCAATTGAAGGGTAGTCCTCCTTTGTCATGTCAATTTTTTCGCAACACGGTTGATTTTTAATAAAAAACATTAAAGGAATACTGGACTTGTTTTCGTCTTCCTCGTTTTTCCATTTCAATTCATCGTACTTAGGTACGAGAACCAAAGCTCCAATGAGAAAAGAGAGATCATAAGCATGTTCGAATTGGTCTTGAAATCTCTTTGGTAAATGGAATCTGAATTCAATTTCCTTGTAATCGATTTCATCGGGTTCACCATTTTCATTGTTACACTTGCGAACATTATCCTCCCCGGTTAAATCAAACAAAAATTTTATATCTATGACAATCTCCTCCCGACATTTGGGGTCCTTCTTCTTTGAGAAGTTGACCCGATTTGCACCCACACAAACGGCTATAGTTTGAGTTGGGAAGCGTTTTTTTTTCAAAATAACTTGCCTAGGGGCATCACAACAGTCAGTAGGGCTGATTGCATCGACGTCAAAAGCAGAAATTTCTCTTGACATAACTAAACTTTTACTACCCTTACTTGCTCTGGCAATCATCATATTTCTTTTAGCGTATCCATTATCCTCTTGTAATTGGATTCGTTGGTTGGTTGCAGAGCTGCTCGAAACTTTGGAAGTACGTTGCTTTTCAGTCTTCTTTTTCTTTGGTGATGGTTTGAAAACCGGAATTAAGTCCTCTTCTTCAATTTCATCCATTTCTTGCTCATCCATTTCAGAATCAGAATTATTTTCGATGATTTCTTCATCTTCTCCTTCCTCAAGAATTTTAGGTTGCTTATAAGCAACGGTGCGTGATCGTTTAGACATCGTTTTGGTGTTGATTCCAAGTCTTGATTTGTTGATTGGTTGTTTAGATGCTTGGTTTTCTTCTCGGCCTTCTATTTTTTCGGCATTGAGTGATTTTGTTAGAAAAATTATCGGTTTTTATAGAAATTTTTGAATTTTTAATTACAATGGTTTTTCCATATATGGTTCACACATAAAATACATAAATTAGAAAATAATTGAAACATTGATATAGCAATGTCGTAAACATTGTATGTAATTAGGGGGGGCATGGTTAAAAAAGACGATGTTGGGGCATACTTATGTCGAAAAAACAGGGTCTGAATAGAGTGGTAATTATGATATATTGGAATGAATTATTACATAATTACTAAAAATGTAATTTGTTAATAAGGAAGTACAGTCTGTGACGTCATTTTTTTCAAGATTTTTGAATTCTTTTAAAAAACGTTTAAGAAAATAATTGAAACATTGATATAGCAATGTCGTAAATATTGTACGTAATTAGGGGGGACATGATTCAAAAAGACGATGTGGGGGCATATGTCGAAAAACAGGGTAGTGGTAATCATGATATATTGGAATGAATTATTGCATAAAATATTTTATAACAAATTTATAGTATAATTACTCATTAAAGAAGTCATGAAAAAATGTTTTTTTGTTGATAAGAAAATATAATCTGTGACGTCATTTGCTCGGGTCTCGCGTAAAAATCAACAAAATTTGTGGGGCGAATTTTTATTTTTTTGGTGCAATGTTCTTTTTTTCTTTTTTTTTTTTTTGGGGGGGGCATGGTTCAAAAAGGCGATGGGGGGGCAATGTCGTCCCCCTCTTGTTTCTATTCATCACATTTTGCGGAGCCCCTTTTTTTGCCGCATAGATTATTTAAACGCCTTAAAAACTTTCAGCATTGCCGCATGATTTTCTGAATCAGTGCTTCTCTGCATACTTTTTCGTATTTTTTATTTGCTTCTGCTGGACTGCTTTATTATTCAACAGGACGTCCTTTTTGAAAAAACCTCTATTGTAATAATTATGTATAATAATGTAATTATGTATATTACCTATTTTTTTTCTATTTTACCTATTTTTTTTTCTATAAAATAATTATTCAACAGGGTGGCCTTTTTAAAAAAAGGTCTATGTAGAAATTTAATCACAATTTCGATATTTTAAGCAATTTTACTTATAACCCTTCTTTAAATTTTTGGCCGTTCGCTCAGAACTAATTTCTACATGCAGACACCTAGTCAAACATTTATTGAAAAACTTTAAATATGTCCCACCAGACTAGCGAATTTTTCATGAATTTTATGAACTTTTAATCACTTTTCTTACACATGTTTTACTGCTCTCCAATTGTTTATATCGATTACTTTCTAACTAATTTCAAATCTCTTGAATCTGTACATACTCACAGTTTTTTAAAAATGTTTTATTTGTACGTCTGATGATTGTGATGTCTGATGATTGTGATGATTAAAGAAATGTACTTTTAACTTCTGAATTTTGAAATAAATTTATGAATTCGCTCTACAAAGTTATCGAGCACTCTTTTAAATGGTGTTCAACTACAATATTTTGATACTTTGGCCGTTCGTAAAAAATTGCTTGGTTCCCGTCATCTCAACTTGCAGCTGCGAAAAAGTGGGTCAGTCGGTCGGTCAAACGGTAAAAAAAATGTGTTCAAAAGATATGAAGAGGGGAGTCGGGCGGGATTAAAAAACAGGCGTTTATGAAACAGAAATTATAAAACGGTCGAACGACGGGAACCAAACAATTTTTTACAAATGGCCTTCCCTTCTCCAGACCCGATTAGGCCTCGAGGTTTCTTCACTTCTAGAAAAAGTTCTGAAAGTTTCAAGAAGGCCAGACCTGATCAGACTGATCAAACTTGTCCAACCAATCAAACAATCGAACTAATTGAACTGAATCGAACTATTCAAGTTAAAGTAAAAAAATTAATCGAACTTATATAATCGATTAAGTTTTGTCAGTAAAAAGTTCAATTGGTTCGATAAGTTTGATGATATTCGCCAATCCTCGCCTCTTCGCCAACTTGACTTGAAAAATATTTTATTGCAGCTTGGGCTTGCAAGTTGCCATTTTGACAAATCCGTATCCCCCCGTTGCAACTTCACCCGTGGCCGCATGGCAAAATACTACGCTTAAACTAAAACCACCTCTGGCGGGCGTTGAATGAAAGATACAGAAAAGTGAGTAATCTGTTGTCGGAAGTAATTTCCTGATTTAGATTCCGAATGTGGTCTTGAAGAGAAGCGATGCGGTACGTTACAAACTTTTTACAAAAAATTGGGTTATCGAACTGATCGAACCGTAACCCATTGATCGAATTCAGGGATCGAACTTGATCAAACACTCACAATTTTTGAAACAATCTTAGAGTTTGATTAATTTTTTTACTCAAACTTTGATCGTTCGATTGAGTTCGATTAGTTCGATTGTTTGATTGGTTCGACAAGTTTGATTGCTGATCAGGTCTGGCCTTCTTGAAACTGTCAGAACTTTTTCTAGAAGTGGAGGAACCTCGAGGCCATCCTATGTATATAACATGTTGCTCAACTTCACACCTCTCCACTTAGAAATTTAGTTGGAAAATCTTTACACAATCGTCAAATAAACTTACAGTTCATATCACATCATAGCACAAACTGCAGATATCATTGTTGTTGTTCTACTATACATGGAATGTTGAGGACTTTGTACTTTTACTTTCAGTTTCTGCTTCAATAATTGCAGGCTAAACACAAAATGATCAGTCCAAATCACATACATAATTTATTACTTACTTTTTTCTTTTTGAAATTTCTGCGAAGCTGCTGTATGCGACTTTTCTTCGGTGGTCTCTCGTTTTGAAAAAATGTCTTTTGTTTGAGATACTCGTGCGCAGCTGCAGCATTTTTTGGACAGTGAAAAAATAATACACGGGGGTGCTTTCAAACTTACTTACTTTTCCAATTTCATTCACATTTTTGAATGAGGTGCATTCTCTGTGTTGATTTGAAGATCTTAAATAGTTTAACAAGATGTTACTAACAAGTTTACTTTTTTAAACATGTATCTTTTTAAATAGCTCATACAAAATTATATCAATCCCCCGGAAAATTACTCTCCCCAGTCTTTTCAAACAACTGGGCTTTAACTCGTCTCGTACTCACTCGTCTCGGTAAAACGAGAATACCTGCACGGGAAAAATATCTCGTATATCGTTATAAAGGTCAGTCGGGTTCAATCGTCTATCGAAAAAAGCTATATAAAATTCGGATAGGCCCGACACTAAAAAGAGAAAAATTTAGGATATATTAAAAAAGAAAGTTTAAATCTGGGGCACATACCAGTGGATGGATTGTGGTAGGCCCCCGGCTGCTGCTGGCATCCACTAACGGATTCGTGCTCTCATAAACTACCTGGGGTTTAGAGGTCTGCGATTCATACTACAGTTAGCCAAAATGACAAACTTACATTGCGACGTGCCAAATTATCTTGATTGATATTGAGAGGAGGGGGAAGAGGTTTCTCGATCTCCGGGCTATTTTATCAAAACAGGACAAGCACGCTTTTGATGGGTTTGATGGAAACGTTCTTCAAACGAGTCATAATTTGTCTCAGTGACACAACAAAAGTTAAAAAAGACGACTCACTATAACGTTTTAAGACATTCCAAGAGTCGTCCTTGATAAGTCGAGAAAAGACGGCTTTAAAACGTCTCACGAAAACGTGTTTAAAACGAATCGAAACTCGTCTTTGATAAATCGAGAAAAGACGGCTTCAAAACGTCTCAAAAATGCGTGTTTAAGACGAGTAAAAATGTGGTCTTAAGGGTACGAGAAAAGACGTCCCAGAGACGTCTTGTCGGAACGGGGTTTTGACTCGTACAAAATCCGCCCAGTGAAGACGTCTTTAAGACGTTTCAAACTGGTTCAAAGACGTCCTCACGAGTTACAAACGAGAAAAGACGTGTTAAAGACGTCTTTGTGTTTACCGAGAACCGACCCTCTGAAAAGGCAGTTCTTTTGTCGACTTCGCCCGTCTAAAACGTCAAATCGAGCAGGTGTGCGAGAAACGTTGCTTAGCTAACTAAAATGACTAGCCATCTTCCTAACTATTTTCGCGGACAATTTTCTATACAGATTTTGGTTGTTTAGAATGTGCACCGAAACGACCCCCTGAAAAGGCAGTTCTTTAGTTGACTTTGCCCGTCTAAAACGTCAAATCGAGCAGGTGTGTGAGAAACGTTGCTTAGCTATCTAAAATGACTAGCCATCTTCGTAACTATTTTCGCTGATAATTAGCTACAGAAATTTTGGTTGTTTAGAAAGTGCACCGAACCGACCCTCTAAAAAGGCAGTTCTTTAGTCGATTCCACCCGTCTTAAACGTCAAATCGAGCAATTGTGCAATAGAAAAGAGTACTATCAGTAGTCTAAAAAACTTGCCAAAAGCTGTTTTTTTTCAATTTTTTGTATAGAAACGTTAAATTAGGGCCAATTAAAAAGGTAGTTTTTAGTCATTACTTAACGTCAATCGACATTGTGCCATAGAAAATAATCGACCGCGGAGCGGTGTATTCAGAGACGTTTTGTATGGTGAAAAATCTCGCATATTTGCGCGCGGTAATCCGTTCTCTAAAGTCACGGAAAGCTGACGAAATCAACAATCTCGTTTCTCTATCTTTGAAGTCTCTGAATAACACTCGCTCGGAAAAAGTAATTATCTTCCTTAGATTTCTGTATGTGCAAAGTATTACGGAGATAAAACAGTTTTAAAGGAAAAAGTACAATATACTCCATAGTTTTTTCGACGCGACTGTTACAACAGCATGAAAACAGTGTCCCCATGTGAATTTGTTCCTTTTCAAAAGAAGATCAAGAATTAAAGACAAGACTAGGGAACCAATTAGCACTTAAAAGTAATTATTTTTTAATTATATTTGTATAACTTTAGAAATACAGCTTAAATTTGGGAATACATGTAGCTTTTCATGTGTTTATTAATTTGGATTGCAGTGAATACAAAATCAAAACTTTAGCTCAAATATTTTGGGTATTCACTAAAGTTAAAGAGTATGGAACACAAAACCTAGCATGAAAGCTGAAAAAGAGTATGAAAACTCAAAACTAGCATGAAAGCTAATATGAAAGCTCGAAAACGTAGCATGAAAGCTAAAGAGACTATGAAAGCTCGAAAACTTAGCATGAAAGCTAAAGAGAGTATGGCCACTCAATCATCTAATGTGAACAGTTCAATTGAAAACCACCTGAAAAAGCAAAGTATTCCCAGATTTACAAATGTTGTAATTCGTGAGTTACATCTTCCTAATTCGGTACGTTCTACCCCAGGGACATACAGTTGTGCGATTGATTCGTTCATTGATCTTTTTTACCATAGTATATTTGGTCTCTTAGACAGAACTTACGTTAACAGTCCACTTTTGATCTCTCTTCTTGATGTGTGTGACAAATATACAGAATTAAAAACTCTTCACAAAGATCGCATCTATAAAGAATCAGAACTTAAGTATCTAGTGTCTAATGAAGTTCGCAATCCAATTTGGAGCCACATTATTGATCACTGTCCTAGTTTCAGAGCAAGAGATTGTCATGCCGAGTTTTCACAAATTTTTCAAGAATCTGTCTTTGATTTTAGAAATGACTTAGAGAGGATAATGTTTTGTAGCACTTATAACTTCAATCAAATTTGCATAAATTGTGGCCAACATTGTGTGTAGACTCGGTCTCAACATTTTTGCAATATTTTTCTTGGAATGAAACTATAAATGATGCAGTGATCAATGAATGGCCAGACTTATTATTTTCATCGAATTTGTTAGTTCAAGAAATTGTGTGTCAAAATTGTCAAACCAAAATACCTGCAAGTAATTTAGACATTGTTCCATCGTCAGTTTTGTTTATTGAGTTTGCTGAAAATCTCATGAACTTGGTGAAAATCCATAGCTCTCTCAAAATCAGAAACATTTCTTATAGTCTCAGGTCTTCAGTTCGTAATCATGGGGCCCACTTTACAATTGCTTCGTTTGATTCGAATAGGAATAAATGGTTTTATATTGATGACCTCTTAGAGAGCATAGAAGTTTATCATTGTTTTGAGGATATTCAGTATCAATACCAGGAAGGATGGTTTTTTTGTTGTTATGTTCAGGAGGATGTAATTAACAGTGTTGATGAAAATATAGATTTGGTAATAGAAAATACAGAAGTGCCTATTGCATATGAATCATCCGTCTCTTTTCAAAATAAGGTACATGATCATGATTATTGTAAAGGGGTCAAGTGTATTTCCTCAGAAGTGGAATTTGATCACAACTATTGTCTCAAAAAAGACACTGAAAAAAAAGTTGAATTTAAGGGTAAGCAAAGACAGCAAACAAACAAACAATAAAAATCAGATTCAAAAAGACTCTGTATCAAATGTTAAACTTCAGGGTTCTCAGACTTGCATAAAACATTCAATTGGAAAAATAAAAGAAAATTTAACAAACAAAAAAATTGAAAGTCAAAAGAAAGTTGAAAAGAAAATATCCATGAAATCGTCAGGTGCTGTAAGCTCTCATCTCGAACAGACAGAACATCTTACTATTCTAGACTTCTACAATGAAATGTATAAAATGCAAATAAAGCAATGCGAAGTTTGTGCAGAGGCTTGGTTTAATGTTTCTAAACAAGAGTGCACTCGATGTAAACGAGATAAACAATGGCCTAAAAAATTCAGTCGTGAGAATAACATGATCCCGTCACCAGTACCTCATGAGCTGAAAGATCTTTCGCAGGTTGAGGAAATGTTGATTGCTAGAGCATTACCTATTATGAATGTTTATTGTAAACCTAGAGGTAGACAGAGAGCATATAAAGGTCATGTTATTACATTTCCTTCAGATGTTCAGACAGTTGCAAATGTTTTGCCAAATTTGCCCTCTGATATACCAATAATTAAGATATCTAAAAAGGGATCTTGTGTTGACTCTAGAGATTTCAAGGTCAGGAAACAAAAAGTTGTAGATGCTCTTGAATGGCTTGTGAAGAATAACCCTGTTTATTCTGATGTTACTATTGATCAAAATCGAATAGAGGATCTCCCTCTAAATGGACAACTTTATTCCTCTATTAGTCAAGAGTCCACTGAGGATAGCTCTTCTGAATCAGAAAGTGAGCATAGTGAAGATGAAATTACAACAGACCTTGGTCCTGAAAATGAAGAAGACATAAGGCCTGATGAAATGAGTTCATTTGTACCTTCTTCTTTGAACACACAAATGCATAAAAACAAAATTTCTCATTTTATCAACAATATCCCTGAACTGGATATTATTGGTATTGAACCAATCAATGAATTCAATACTCCATTTTTAGCTACTATGGCTTTTCCAACTCTATTTCCTGATGGCAAAGGTGATCCAACTAACCTTGCCTTGGAAAGAACTATAGCGTCTAATGAACTTGAAAACTTTTCATTAAAGATTCGTCATTTACTCAAATTCTGTGATGTCAATGATGACAATTACTTCTATCGTTTTGCTGCACATCCTAGATTTGCCTACTGGGCTTTCAACATATTGTATCGTAGAAGAATTTTGAGCAGGGGAAATTTGTACATTAAAAGGAATCCAGGGGAAATGAATTTTACTTTGGATGAATTCAATGAAATGTTAAACTCTAACTGTGCTAATGAATTGATGAAAAAAGGTATTTTATTACACCAAAGATGTAAGTGGATCACGTTCTTTTTGGAACAAAGTACGAAACAATCTGACAGCAACAGTTAAACAAGTTGGGGTATTTACAATTTTTTTCACATTTTCTATGGCAGAGTTTCACTGGCCAGATCTTTTGAGTAAATTTAAAGTAGATGTCAATGATGTGAATGGAATAAGAAAATTTATTACAGAGAATCCTCATGTAGTAGACTATTACTTCACTGAGCGTACAAACAAATTTGTCAAGCATTGGCTTTATAATTTGCTAAAAGCTACATGGCACTGGTACAGGTTTGAATATGCTTCTAGAGGTTCCATTCATTGTCATGGTGTTGCTAAACTAGAAGACGATCCAGGTTTGGTTGAATTAACAAATATTGCTCTGAAAGGTTACCTTGCATCGCAAAAATTAAAATCTGAGAATGTTGCTTTTCAGGAAAAAGAGTTGAATGAAATTATTGCTGAAGGTAGCCAGGCTGAGAAACAAGTGTGTGATTATGTTGATAAGCTTCTTTGTACTTGCAATCCTATGGAGGGAGAAAACTGGGTCAAACCCCAGGTACATCCCTGTAAAGTGGATTATAGAAACTTAAATCCAGAGGAAATGAGTACAGATTATGCCAATCTTGTTAACTCTGTCGAAAAACATCTTTGTAGTTCGGCATATTGTCTTCGGCAAAAAAATGATGACACAACATGTCGATTTCACTTTCCTTTTGAAGTAAACGAGAAAACACATTTGGAATTTGAAAAGGTGAAATCTAGAGATGGTGTTGAAAGGTTCAGAGCAAAAGTTGTAACTTCAAGAAATGACCCAAGAGTCAACAGGCACCAACGTGTTTTATTACAAGGATGGAGAGCCAATGTTGATATCAGTGTAGTAGTTGATTACCACTCATGTGTGTTGAATATTTGACAAAGTATGCTTCTAAGCCAGAGAAGCTCAGTGATATTACACAGGATGCGTTCACTCATGTGGCTTCAAAAGTAAACTCTGATAATTTTTCCCCAAGCTCTGCAATAAAGAAATTAATGATGAGATCGGTAGGTTTACGTGATATGAGTGTTCAAGAGGTTTGCCATCAAATATTAGGATTGAAGTATTACAGTAGTTCTTATGAAGTTTATTGCATGTCCTTAGATGGTTCTCGACAGGTTGAATTGGTTGATGGTGAAGTTAGTACAAAAAAATCTCACTTGGATATTTATGCATTTAGAGAGGACTACTCTTCTGATCCAAGGATTTCTGAGATGAATTTTATCCAATTTCATGCCAATTATGTTTTGGTCAATGAAGAGTTGCATAAAAGGAAAAAAGAAGTTGTAATCCGAACATTTCCTTCTTACTCATCTTCTCCAAATAGTATTCACTATAGTAAGTACTGCAAGTATAGTTTACTAAAATATAAAGTATGGAGACATACTCCAAATTCAGCTTGGGGTGAAATAGATGCAACTGATGAAGGTTTTATTATGTGTTGGGCTACATTTCTACGATCAGATGCTGCTGTTAGTGTTCCTAATCATTTAAGGGAATTAGAAACAATTGAAAATGCTATGATGAGTAGAGAGAAACAGGTACCGATTCTCAGGACTCTGATTCCGAAGATGATTCTGAAGTAATCAATGATGAGATAAGCAACTACAGAGAGGAATGGATGTTTCTAGCAGATCATTTCTCAAATCCCCAACAAGAAGATAATTCGAGTGGTAGTGAAAATAGAACATATTGGCTGGATCAGTGTTCCCAGTATAATTCAATATCTAGATTAGAAATGCCTGCTTGGATAAATAGCAAAAAAGCTACCTTAAGAATAGAAGGTCAACTGAATGACGAGGACACTGAATTACAGAATGTCTTAAAACTAAATGATCAACAGCGTAAAGCATTTGAGATGGTAAGGTGTCACATTAATAGTAACTCACAACTGTTGATGATAATTTTTGGAAAGGCAGGTTGTGGAAAAAGTTTTTTGATTCACAGACTTAGACATTTATTAGGGAGATGCACTCATCATTTCATCATTATTTGGACTTGCAGCTTATAGTGTAGGAGGTAAAACTTTACATCACTTGTTGAGATTGCCTATCAAAGGCAAGTTTAACTCCGAACTTGAGGGCTCGTCATTGATACAACTTCAAGAAAGGCTAAAAGGTATTAGGTACATTATAATTGATGAATATTCTGTAATTAATCGAACAGACTTAGCTTGGGTGAATCGGAGATGCAAACAAGCCACTGGAAAGTTTGATGTGCCATTTGGAGGTATAAATATGATCTTGTCTGGAGACTTGGGACAACTTCCTCCTGTGAAAGGACATCCTATTTATTACAACAATCCTAGAAATGAACTTGAAGCTGAGGGATTTTTCGTTTATCAATTATTCAATACAGTTATTGAGCTTACTGTGAATCAGCGCTCAGATGGAAGCAGTTCTCTTCAAAAAAGATTTCGCAGCCTCTTGAGTAATGTTCGTGATGGTAATGTGAGCATAGATGATTGGAAATTGTTACTGACACGTTCTGGACCTAGTATTAAAACTAACTTTTCAAATGCCTTGAAGTTGTCCTATGGAAATAAAGATGTTGCAGAAAACAATTTCAAGGCCCTTGAAAAACTGAACCAACCGATAGCTAGAATTTCTGCTTTACACAATGACAAAAAAGCTGCAAAATGCTCTTTAGATGATATGGGTGGCTTGGCACCTACTCTCCTTTTATCAGTTGGAGCTAGAGTAATGTTAATGAGAAATTTGTGGACTGAATCTGGTCTCTGTAATGGAGCCATGGGTACTGTTTGCAGCATTGTTTTTAAGGATAATGAAACTCCACCATCTTTTCCAATAGCAGTGATTGTACAATTTGACCAATATTCAGGTCCAAGTTTTTCAGAATTACAACAGAATTTGGTACCCATACCACCTATTGCAAATACATCTGACAGCCTAGGTAGTAATTATGAAAGAATTCAGTTTCCCTTGCGATTGGCATGGTCAATAACTATACACAAGTCGCAAGGCCTTACTCTAGAACAAATGTCAATTGATCTTGGAAAATCTGAACGAGCATCTGGACAATCTTATGTTGCTCTCTCAAGAGCAAAGACTTTAGATAGTATTTATATTGAGCCAATGCCATATGAAAGATTGAAATCCTTAGCAAAAAGTAAAAGTTTGAAAAAGCGTTTGGATGAAGAAAGCAGATTACGTCAACTTGGTATGACAAAGTAATCAAATTAAAGTTTTTATTTACCAGCCGTCTCCTCTAAATAGTTTGTATATAGATTTGCAGTTTTTTGTGATTCTTTCATTGTTTTTAAAAAAAGTAAAGGGGAAATGTGGATATTTTCCTGAAAATTTGTTTATTTATCATTTTAGTTTCTTTTAATAACAAAAATTATCCTGTATCTTTATTACAGTGGCAAAAGGTGACAGAAAGAGGAAGCAAACTGCTGCTGATGCTAAGATGGATGACTTTGATGCATTAGCTAGCACTCAAAGTAATAACACCACCAAAAGTTCAAGTTCTTCTCCCAACGCCAGTGAAAGTTTGAATAACAATGAGACACCGGTGACTCCTAAAAAGCAGGCTGTTGAAGGGATGGTCAATACACCATCACGTTTGTTTGGGTCTCCATCACTCTTGCCGTCCCCAAGATTTTCACCTTCCATTCCACCCAATGCCAGAGGTAAGAAAAAGTAAAATTCAAGAACATTTTTCTTTAATTTTTTCTCAAACATTTCAGAAATGCATTATTTAATTCTTACCAGCTTTTACTAAAATAGTAAACCCATTAAATACAGTGGGACTGGTTTAAGTAAATGGTTTATGTATAAAGTCATTGCCTGGTCATGAAAAGTTTTGCGTTAATGTTATTTCTTGTGCTTATGTCAAGCCTTCTCTTTCAACACAGGGTATTGCAAATTGATTGTTACTATTCTTCTTTAGACATCCTTGGATTTGTTGGCGTAGTTGCAACGATCAGCCAAAATCAAGCTCGTACCAGAAATTTCTTCACGGTGCATCTCAAAACTGGCAAAACTGATTTTTGCAAAATAATAATCAGCAACCATAAAGACATCAAATCAATAAGGCAAAAATTTCTTGACGCCTTTCATAACAAAACTGCCATCCGTGCCGGCAAATTAGTACCAGGGAAAGAGGTATATTTTTTTAACAGCTACTCTTCAATCTCGGACATTGATGACAATGAACTCAGCTTTGGTTTAAATGATGCTGATGCTGTTCATCTTTCTGATATCGATGAGAATGGAACGGTTCTTTCAGCGGTTGGAAAAATCAAATATTCAGGTCCCACTGAGATGAAAGAATATGATAAGTTCGGCAAAACCAAAACAAGTCTTATGCGCCCTTGCCTTTTCTCTGATGGCGTGAAAACTGTCAGTTTGTCCCTGTGGGGAGACTTTGTTCATCTGGTTAGAGAAAACACACTCATTCAATTGACTTCACTTTCCTCAAAAGTGATTAACGAGGAGATTTGTCTTGGTACCACTTACTCATCTTCAATTTGTTACCTGACAGCAGATTTGGACGTTGAATTCCCAGAACAGGTTCTCAGCGAAGTTGACTTGTCTACCAAGCTAATAACAACGCCTGTTATAGCTAGCGTTAAAGTGGACAACTATTGGTCATGTAAATCATGCCAAAAAAGGTTAGCACCATCCACACAAGGTATGACTTCCTGTTCTTCATGCAGTAAGGATTTCAAGATTAGTTACCTTAAATTGCATCGAAATCTATTTAAAGTTGTCGTATTCGTTGAATTTGATGCTCCGGAAATGACAGTGAAATTATCAAACAACATCCTTATCGATATGTTCGGTTCAGAAACTCTGAATAATATCGACACAGAAGATGGTATGAACGACCTCAAGCTCAAGTTGCTTAATTCTGATTTCAGTTATGAAGTTGATGTTAAAAAGAAAATAGTTATGGAAATTGTGAAAGCTGAAGAAAGTTAAGACTTCTTTTTTTCGCACAAACTTTTGAGAGGTTAAATCTCTTAAAAGAATCCTTAGACCATGATTTTATTATGCTTCTATTAAAAAACGTAGTAAAGACATATTTTCATCATTAAAGATTTATCAATGTACATTTTATCTTATAGTGTAGGTGGGTTGTCAGATTTCAATCTTCGTTTGAGTATAATGGGTAGAGCTAAGTTTTCATTGACATTGATTCTATGGGACCTATGACTCTTTGAGCCTCAAACTGTTCTTATTTGGTTCTTATTCTTTGGGGTATTTTGGGTCCTTTTTGCCTTATTTTTATTTTTTACCTCATCTTACCTCGTTTGGACCCTTATTTGATAAAAAATTAGACATCCCAGCCTTCAACTTGTTCTTATTTTTTGGGCATTTTAAGCCTCATTGTTTTTATAAAAAAGAGTATTAGCTTTTTTATTTTCCCATTTTGTTAATAATAAAAGAGGCGTAGAAAACAGATTTTTACCAAAAAAGATTTTTTTGTTAAGATTATTTAAAAAAGAGACGTAGAAACAGATTTTTATGAAAAAAGATTTATCATTTTTCCCATTTTGTTAAGATTATTTAAAAAAGAGACGTAGAAACAGATTTTTATCAAAAAAAGGTTTATCATTTTTACCACTTGTTAATAATTTTAGAAAAGGTTTGTAGTTTTTATTTAGTTTTAGTTTTTTATAAGCAGGTCATTTATGATATAACATTTGTATCAAAATGATTCCTTTTTTTTACAATAAATGGATTTGCTTTAGCCATTTAGAAGTTTTATTGTTTACGTATTTTAGCAATATTCCATACATGTACACATTTATCACCATTATACCCTTGCAAAGATTTATCAAAAGTTATTTACCTTTTAGTCTATCTTCATCGTTATTCGCAATTTTCCTTAAATTTCTTCCCAAATTCATTTAGTTGCTTGAAACTGCCCTTTTGTATCTCTAAAGTAAGCAACGTCAAACTTTTGTTTTGGTTTTTTCATATAGACTATAGACAGAACTTAAAACACACATGTCACGGGAAAAATGAAAATTGAAAACTGGTCCAAAAGCCTAAAATTTGTACTAAATTTCCTAATTTCTAGTCTATTTTCGTCCTAATTTGTCCTATTTTACTAACTAAATGGCAAAAAAAATTGGCTTGGAGGCCTGAACGGTTTCCCTAGCCTGTAGGCCACTTGGAGCTTTTTGATAGACTGGATGACGCTGGTAGCCAATTTTTTTGTTAATTTTACTTTGCCAGCATAAGTTTTTTGTGCCTACTCAGCTTTTTTAAGATAAATCGATAAACTTTAAGGATTTTTTAAGAATGTTGTTCAGCTTCAAATTTTGTCTGAAATATGGTTCTGTTGAGAAAGTTTCAAATTCTTGTTTTCCATTTTGGTTTTTATGTTTGAAGAAATTTAATCCCTGCAAAACTTAATCTACAAATGGTATTGCAGGAAAAATCTTATTTTTGAAATGAATTTTATGGCAAATTTAGTTAAATTCACTTTTTTTATTTTTCAAGTCTTAGAAACAAAAGAATTTTTTAGGGCTCAAATTCGTGACATTTTCAGATCGCGAATCACTTCGATTTATATAATTCTTATAAAAAAACTGTACTTTGTATATCATTAAAAATTATATTTTGATTAAAAAAAAACTTGGAAAAACGTCTGGTTTCAAAACTAACTGTAGTCAAACCAAACTTTCTATAAGATTTAAGGATTTTTCTATGTACTGTTCATATTAAACGGTAAATGGTGTACAAATTCATAAATTTCATAAGATTTGACCGCGGTCGCCTCAGTGTGTTACACTGTGACCTAGTTAATACCCATTTTTAAAACAGCACCAACAACCCTCAAAAAAAATTGGGGACGAGTCTTGAAAAACCTTTCTTAAAATGGCAACGTTCTATTTTCAACCTTTAACTTGGCGATTAAATTTGGCAAGGCATGTCGGAGCTTAAGCAAATTTCTGCCCAATACGTTGAATCTGCCAAATTTGTATGAATAAGGTTATCTTTTGTTCCTAATCTCCGCGCTCCTTAGTCCATACTTTCGAACTATAAAAGCTATTCACAAAACTCTTGTTATATTTTACTTAATTTTAATAAAACTTCTGAAAGTTTGAACCGCGTCATAAAGCTTGCAATGAACCTAAGTCCAGTATTTTCAACATAAGTTCCCATTTGGTCAAAGTTATAGCCTAGAGTGTAAACGTCCCTTTCACAAGAAACATACGATCCAGGCTTATTACACAACTCGACAGCAAGATGCTTATGCCTTGTGTTGTATCTCTGATGCTTTTCAGTACCTGATTGAATGGAATACATTACAAAAAGCTTCACCGAATAGTTAATTGAACCGTTGAATACACGCCTTTGAGTTGCCAAGGCTAGTTTTGACGGTTTAACAGCTTTTTTCAAGATTCTATTTTGATTTTGAAGTTCCATATTTCTTGCTTCAGTTGTTATATGCAACTGCTTCTGGTTAGCATGAGCTTGCTTCTTCTTCTCCTTTTTGATGCCATTCTTTCTTTTATTTCTACATGTTCTTGCTGTTTCTGATCTTGGGTGAGTGATTTTTTCCATATTTTTTGTTATAAAGTCTAAGATTTATAACGGAAATATAGATTCATTTGACTTGATGATCCATCATTTCCAAAGTTATCTCTACCCTTATCATCACACATTATGCTTGGATGTAAAGTCTAATTCTGTACAAATACTAAAGAATTTAGTAAGGATCATTAAATTGCATTTGTAATTTTGATGTGAGACTTCTCTACGTCTCAACCTAAATTTTCTAGCTGCCCCTTCATTTCTTAGCCCTTCCTTATAGATAATTTTGTCATGTTACCTTCTTTTTAGCGGTTTCAGAAGGGTTCTACCCTCCCCGCATTAAAAAAGAGACAACCGTAATAATCTTTATTCTTATGTAAAAATGCACTTTCTACAAAAGAGAGGGTACACTACACAAACCATTAAACCTACTACTGTTAAATATCCTAAAAAATGATAATTGATAAAAAAAATTAAAATCAATCGTAAAAGGGGTTACGCACGGAGAACGAGTCTCGTGTTCGCAAAGCGAAAGGGATTCTATAGACGCCGGGTAGACGCCCCAAGTACATTTTTCCGAAAATCCTAAATCCCAGAGAAATTCCGAAAATCTAAAAATTGCAACTTAAAACGGATCAAAACTCAAAATACTGCGAATCTTGTGATGATGACGTAAATCTATTTACAGAAAGTTAAAGGAAGCAAACAATTCCCGAGTTAAAAAAGGGAAAATAACTAGGATAATTAACTTAAAAGAAGCACAATTTCCCGAAATAGATAATCAAAAATAACTCGGACAGCTACTAAAGGAACCAAAAATTCCAAAGTTAAAAAATGAAAAATAACTTCCGGGTCTCTAGATTATTTCGAAAATTTTTGTTCGAAAATCTTGGTCGATTCGAACGTTAGATTCGAACAAAAACATTCGACAATTAAGTTTCCGCCGAAAATATGCGCATCAAAATAAACAAAGAATTTTTTTGATCCAGAAGCTTCAAATTAAATGCAGCAGCTTTTTCAGAGATGTGAAATTATCATTATACGGAGAAAAAGAAGATGTATTGTATTTTTTCGATTGAGAAGAAATTCTTCATCATTGCGTTTTTCTATAAGATTGATAACACTTTTCGATGTTTTTGTTTCGATGCATGTATGAGAGAAACTTGCATACTGGACTGGTTTTAAATAGCTATATATAAATGGTCTGAAACAACATTTTTGCAACAAAAACTAAATGGGGAACTTCTCGACTTTCAACTGTATTGTCAAGCTGTAAACGTGTCGAATTTTCGAAGTTGTTGAAGAATTGATGCTGAAAAGTCAAAGTTTTGTGGAGGATTGGGGGAGAGACACAAGAGATTTTTTACAAAAACCCCTCGTTACCTGGTTTAATAAAAAATATTGAATTTCCCTTGTTTTGTTAAGGAAAATATTCTTGACAAGTATTAAAGAATTTCAGGTTTTTATGGCATGCATTGATAAAAAGAACTGTTTGGTTTTCACGAAACGAACGAAAGTGCCGAAAGCTGAATTTATTTGCTTTGGATCGTGTCACGTGTGTGTCGAGTAGTTTTGTAATAATTTCTATATATTTCATCAGTTTTAATTTCACTGACTTTTTGGAAAGAATGGAGTAAGAGCTCATCAAAAATTTTTTTTTTTATGTTTTTCCATTATTCATTCCGAGAGTTCAGTTCTTTTCGGCTGTTTTGTTTTGATTTTCTCACGCTGCTTACCCAAATGTTAACTAATTTTTATTTAAAGTCGTCCTAAGGCCTCATAACACCCCTCTCTCATTGCATTCGTAATAAATTTTCCGATCCAAAGAGGGGTTAGCCATTTCCAAACTCCTTTCCAATCTCGAGTTATCGCATTTTTTTGTTTTGATGACGTCATCAACTGAAAATGGCTAAAGATTCAGCCAAATTTGAAAATCGTACTCAAGCCTTATAAACCCTCCCCTCTTATTCCCCATAAAATCCCCGATAGAATGAGGGGTCAACGACCTCCCAATTCCTTTCCAAACACGAGATATCGCATTTTGAAGCTTTTCCCAAACCCATGACGTCATTGGGTCCCTTTACCCCTAATGTTATCAACGGTCAATTCGCGAATTTTGAAATTTTAGCGGTCAACAGGTACCTTATGCCCCAAGGGTCCCAAAAAAAGAAAAAACGTCAACTTTTTTCAAGGGAAAGTGGGTTTTTAAATTTGCGAAAGATTGAAACTGCAACGACTTCATCTCAAAAAACGCTAATTTTCACGAAATTTTCAAAGTTGAAACATTCCAGAGGCTAAACACGGAAGAATAGCGGCTAGACGAAAAAAATCGTGAAAAAAAAAAGACTGAATTTCCATTTGTAGGGCCCGCATATCATTGAATTTTTGTAAATTTTGCTTACGCGCATGCGTTTGCCAAAAGAGTCGCACTCCGCTCGCTAACGCTCGCTCCGTGCGTAATCAAACAATATCCAAATGAAAAAATATGATCAATCGTAAAAGGGGTTACGCACGGAGAACGACTCTCGTGTTCGCAAAGCGAAAGGATTCTATAGACGCCTCAAGTCCACACTAGTTATGTAAGAAGAGGTGAAGGCTATCAATCCGCTGCTCAAAAGAATATCGTACTTTTTTTCCGAAAATCCCAAATCCCAAAGAAATTCCGAAAAACTAAAATTCCATAAATCTAAAAACTCAAAATACTGCGAATCTTGTGATGATGACGTCTTTTTGGCCCTAAATGACGTCTACGAAAGGGTAATAAATAAACTTTTAACTTTACTGAAAGTGAAATCGATTTCTAATTGATCCGATATATTCTCGGAATAGCTCGGTTTTTTTCGTAACTCGGTTTTTTAACTCGGAAAAGATAACTCGAGAATTCTGGGTCTTTATAATTTCGAATATTTTTGTTCGAAAATCTTGTTAGATTCGAACGCTAGATTCGAACGCCGAAAATATGCACATCAAAGATCAAAATAAAGAACAATTTTTCGATCCAGAAGCTTCAAAGTAAATGCACGCAATGCAGCAGCTTTTTCACGGGCTTTTTCAGAGACGTGAAATTATTATACATTACAGTATACACAGAAAAAGAGGATGTATTGTATTTTTTCGATTGAGAAGAAATTCTTCATTGATAAAACTTTTCGATATTTTTGTTTCGATGCATGGATGAGAGAAAATGCATACTGTACTGGTGTGTTCAAGATTGTTGAAGAATTGATACTGAAAAGTCACAAAGACACAGTTTTGGGGAGAATTGGGGAGCGGAGACACGTCACGAGAGACTTTTTACAAAAATTCCTCGTTAGCTGGTTTAATCAAAGACATTGAATTTCCCTTGTTTTGTTATGGAAAATATTCTTGACAAGTATAAAGAATTTCAAGTTTTTATGCATACATTGATAAAAAAACTGTTTGGCTTTCACAAACGAAGAAAGTGCCCAAAGCTGAATTTATTTGCTTTGGGTCGTGTCACGTGTGTGTCGAGTAGTTTTGTGATAATTTTCATCAGATTTAATTTCACTCACTTTTTGGAAAGAATGGAGTAAGAGCTCATCAAAAAATAGTTTTTTTTTACGTTTTTCCATTATTTGTTCCGAGAGTTCAGTTCTTTTCGGCTGTTTTGTTTTGATTTTCTCACGCTGCTTACCCAAATGTTAACCAATTTTTATTTAAAGTCGTCCTAAGGCCTCATAACAACCCTCTCTCATTGCATTCTCGATAAATTTTCCGATCCAAAGAGGGGTCAGCCATTTCCAAACTCCCTTCCAATCTCGAGTTATCGCATTTTTTTGTTTTGATGACGTCATCAAATGAAAATTGCTAAAGATTCAACCAAATTAGAAAATCGTGCTCAAGCGTTATAAACTCTTCAATCTCATTCACCATAAAATTCCCGATAGAATGAGGGGTCAACGACCTCTCAACTCTTCTTCAAACTCGAGATATCGCATCTTGAAGTTTTTCCCAAACCCGTGACGTCAGTGGGTCCCTTTACCCCTCCTAATGTTGTCAACGGTCAATTCGCGAATTTTGAAATTTTTGCGGTCAACAGGTACCTTATGCCCCAAGGGTCCCAAAAAACCATAAAACGTCAATTTTTTCCAAGGGAAAGCGGGTTTTTAAATTTGCGAAAGATTGACAGTGCAACGACTTCTCTTAAAAACGCTAATTTTCACGAAATTTTCAGTTGAACCATTCCAGAGGCTAAACATGTTGGAATAGCGGCTAGACGAAAAAAATCGTGAAAAAAAACTGAATTTCCATTTTTAGGGCCCGCATATCATTGAAATTTTGTAAATTTTGCTTACGCGCATGCGTTTGCCAAAAGAGTCGCACTCCGCTCGCTTACGCTCGCTCCGTGCGTAATAAAATATAGAAATAAAACGACATAAAATGACCAACAAGTCCAACAAGTTTTGTTCTAAAAATGTCAAAAACTGTAGGAGAGAAATTTGTTGAATCGTTTGAGAAAATTTAGGGGCAAATCAGTGACAAATAGTGAAAGTGTGCGAACTACACAATCATTTATCCTCGACAATGCAAATACATGAGTAAAAAATGATTCAAATGAAACGTCAAAATTCGCAACAGGTTCTACAGTCATCCGAACGGTACCATCATTATCAAGCTGAATATTGTTGTTTTCGTCTTGCGTTGAGTTCTCCAATTCTGTGGTTGTTGGTGCTACTCCTTTCGATCTGAATCTCGATTTAATGAGGGAATCTAAGTGAAGCCGATCTGTTGGACAGAGTCTGAGCTGTGAACTCTCTGTTGATTGCAGAACGACTTCACAGAGAAGGTCACTGAATGGAATGGTGCGTAGCTTCCTTTCCTTATTCGAAAAAAGGATATCCGGACCCTCGTCGGTGCTCTTTTTATAAACTGATATGATCACAGACAAATCCTTTTTCTTTGCTGAGTTGAGAGGTTCAGGAGGTTTGTACTCGACTCCACTACATTTTATCCTCTCTATCATACCGATTTGAAAATCCAAAGTTAGACGTTCGATGAAGGCGAATTCGGAAAATAAAGCCACATTCTCACTTGTGGTAATTTGATTGATTTTGTCAGATTTACGGGTAAACTCTTGCCGTTGCCTAAAAACAAATGTTAATACCGTCTGAGTCGGAGGTTTATTACTTAAGGAATACATACATAAAATAAGGTAGAGATCAACTTTTGAGACGAGCAAACTATTTCGATGGAATTTCAGTATTTCTTTAGTCTTACAGTAAAGTCGGTCCTAAAGATGATACCAACAAACAAATAAAACATAAAGAAGGAATGGGATACATACCTTACACGTGTTAAGCGTTTCTTTGAAAGTTTTGGGTCCTGATTCAGCATATTTATCAGCTTTGACTTGTAGATCTTTTGGCTCGTACCCGGTATATGGACAGTTGGATCGATGGTTTTTGTTGTTTCTGGACGGTCATTTAACACAGATCTTGATAAAAGCCCTTCGGGAGTAGGTAAAATTTCCATCTCTTCTCCAAAAGCTGACACGGATGTTGTTCCCTCCATGACCTGATCAATATCGTCTTCCTCAAACAAGTCACTTTCAATCGATTCGGTAGATGTGAACGGATTTAGCGTATTGTGTTTTTCATGAAAGGGCTGGTAGAACTATTTGTCGTTGTCGTGGTAAGGTGGTAATTTATTACTGACTGTGTTTTCAGGACACATTCCAACTAGAGCAGCCATTTCACGTGCTTTAACAATACCTGAAAAGGAAATAATTTAATGATTAGAGCCGTTTACTATTTTAACAATATAATTCTACGAAATCTAAATGAGATATAAGAAGAACGTGATATCTGAATTTAGATGTAAATAAGCCATACCTTCTTGCCATGCTACCAGCTCTTCACCTTCTGTTGGGTATTTTGTCAAATCCACCTTCAAATAACCGTCTTCCTGTTGTTTCTGCCAAATAGATTCACCTTTCGGGTGAGGCTTTGCAAACTTTGGCCCTTTTGGATCAGCACGTAGTTGTTCCATGCGCACCTGATGTGATAAATTCCGGATCATGTCAAGGAGGGTATAATTGTGATGATTCCCCACCCATTGTCCGAGGGAGCTGAAGGTTGTCTCACAGCAATCTGTTCCAGCTTCTGACAGATGACAAGGAGTATTTGGCATATTATCCCTCATGAATATGATGATGTTGACAGCAGAGTGACGTGATAATATCACATCGATATAACTTTGACCGGAGATAAAGTTGTCTTTCTGTTTAAGCTTTGGCGTTTGTCTGATCCAATTCTGCCAAATAGCGAGGAAATGTGACACAGCAGATGCATATTTGATCCTCTCCACCAAACTGGCAACAACGCTGTGAAAAATCTAAGATTGAATTTAAAAGTCGTTATCATTACGTGTTTGAATGATGCGTGACTTGAATTTGTAACAAAATCTTTCAAATTTGTTCATCAAGTTCTTATTGTTTCACCAATTAATAATGTTAAAATTAGAACCTACAGTAGGAGAAAATAAATTCACTGAAAAGTTAGTAACTCTAACCTCAACATACATCCACACCATTTCAAGGTAAACAGTTGTTCCCGTGTTGCATGGGTTATCCTACTTCTTCATGAGTTTTTGGATGCATTAAAATGTAATTCTTTGAGCTGAACGCCAGTTTTGTTTGTCACTTCGATCAATATCGTTTGATGTTAGCCCGTGTTCATGGAAATCAAATCGTTCGTACACAGCACGTACGTGGTTCAAGTGGACAATATTTGATCCCATGCGCATTGACCGTGAACGGTGGTCAAGATGATTGACCAATTTCTTGTGGTTGTGAATTGAATCCTGATCACAGTTGTTGCGAATCGTGTATCCAGATTCTTGGATTTCCTAAATGGGATTGATAATCATGTTCTAATCATTATGGTCTAATTGAGATATAGAGAAGTTAAGCTGTTCAACAAGCCACAAAACACATCTAAAACGAGGGCGGGAACCTTAATCTTACCCCTAGAGGTTCAAAACTAAATGTTCTCTCCCTAATAATCAACCAATTAATTATGCAGGAACTATCTGATAATCGTACCTTTTCACATGTCAGGACGAAACCAAGTTCTGTTGGTATTGGCTGGAATCTTGTGCCATCTTTACTCCGCATCAATTGGAGAAACATCTTTCGCCTACGGCTATCTCCATCAGATGATGGTCCTGTCAAAGGACCCAGAATATGTTCGATGTGTTGACGGAAGTGATTTGAAATCTTTAGCATTTGTTGATGGACCATTGTATGGTCAAACGTATTGCACGTTGTCATGACGAGAACTGGAATATTTGGGAGGTTTGGATGGAGTGTGTTGATCATAATCAAACGACCATATGAGCCAATCTCCATGTTTTTGAACGAGTTTTCAATCTGATAGAAGCCATCCTCTCCAGTTCCGATAGTGATAGAACGCTTTTTTTGGCATTCATGAATATGATCAGGTGTCTTTGAAGGGCCACAAAATCCTACCAGAGTATCATCAACCTAAACGAATAAGATTAAACTACATTAAAATGCGACACTAATCAACAGAAGAATGTCCATAACTCAACTTCTATAACTCGAGTATTCTTGTCCATGTCCCTTCTGCTAAGAAACTCTCTTAAATGAGTCTCTATTACTCGAATGTCTCGAACAAATTTTCCACCCACGTTTGACTTAATGCATTTACCTGATTATAACAGACTTTTCTTACAATAGTAGTTTCATCCTCTGATAATTGACATGGAATTTTGGTTATGCCGAGTAAAGCCATCGCCTCTTTATAGATTCTTCCAATTTTGACGAAGTTTTCCTCAACAATTCCAGGTTCTAAGTTTGGGTTTGTGGATTTGCGCCACCTGAAGGCAAAGAATATTCGACAATAAAAATAAATTTTACAGACATGAACCTACAAGGCAAAGAAAAGAAATATTGTTATTTAGATATTATTCCAAAACAAACTACATAACAAACCAAAATAACGAGTTTCTATTACCTGTATATTGTATGTATCTCAGGGCCATCTAAATTGAGAGACACAAACGTTGCCAAGCGAGGTCCTCCCCAATACATAAGGGCTTCATAGAATTCTTTGACTGATCGACCGTATCGTTTCCCATGTTTGCTCCGAGAGATGTTGGTCGCGCATGTTGTGATCACTTCCCTCAACACATTTTTGTCATTCAATCTTCCCTCCTATTAATGATGATGAAAACAGTTTTGACCAAAGTGAGATACACGTTTTTTTATAAGAACATCGAAAATTTTGGAAGCTTCCGGATGTTCTTAACCTTTTGAATTTGAAACCTTTAAAATGTTCTTAAAATATTCATCATTTTCTTAAAAATTACATGTTTTTAGGATGGTAAAGCCTAAAAATTCTCTTTATAACTTTCTTAACTTTTTGGACTGTTCTTATACACTTTGTTCTTATTTTAAAAACGTATATTTTTTCTGGAGAGCAACAACCACTCCAGTAACTTGAATGGGATTAAGGTATACATACCAAAAGGGCAATGGAACAATGTCCTATGGTTTATCTAAATACCGAGTCTAATTACCTCTGCTGCTCTGTTTAGTTGGTGACATACCAACTTCATTGATCCACGTTTAGAATATTCTCCAAGCCGTTCGATAAGCTTCTCGCGTCTCGTTAATAGCCGTTCCTTCTCTTTTGTTAAAAGGAAAATTGTTGACTCTTGCTTTTTCACAGTGCTTTGTTTTTCTTTCAGCTTCTTGTCCCGTTCTTTGTTTGTAAGAAATTCGTTTCGGATCTTATCAATGTTCCTGTCCTCTTTTCTGCGGCTTAGTCGTTGTTTAAATGATTTCAATTTAGGAATACTTTGACAATGTTGACAGGTATTGTTTACTATGTGATCGACCGGCGCAATCTTAGTGCATTTCATATGCCTAAATGTTCCAACACGTGGTTCGTCTTCGTAAGAGAAACGGTAAGAAGATTCTGCGTACCACGACTCTTCTGTCTCGTCCACACCAATTTTCGTGTCATCAAGCAAAATTCGTGGGTCGGCAGCATTGTCTGAGACATTGAGGCCATGATAGCCATGTCACATCTCTTTGACGATCTTTTTTTTCTTTCCAAAATAATCATTAATGTTTTTTGATGCGGGTCTCTTCGAAGATTTTCTTTTGTGGTCCTTCCCATCAATGTGCTGTAGAACATTGCTATACCAGAGCTTGGCTTCAATTTTAAAATCCTGCACACAGATTCGACAGCGTAGCGTTTTTTTACCGTCAATCGTAGGTTAAATGAAGGTGTTTGGATAAATTCTAAAAAATTCCTGGAGTTTTTCGTCCAAAGACAGCAGATCACTGATAAGGGTTAGGTTCAGCTTGTGCCTAGGAGTTGCTGTGTGCTTCTCTATCACCGTGTAGCCTCTGTCGTTTCTTATAAAGTGAAACATCTTCTTAAAGAAAATGTATGTAAAACTCTTGTGCGCTGATTGAAGCATAATCAATGGGGTATCAAGTCATTAATTTTCGTGCTTTAAAGGGTTTAAACATTACTACTGGAAAAGTTTTAAAATGTAAAATGGCACTATTACATTGCATTAGCATTCTATAAGAAACCCCTAAGAAACCCACCCTTTGTAAATAAAACTAGCTTGAATTTGGAAAGAAACCAATTAGAGGGATTATGTCTCACCTAAATTCACTTTTGTATTGCAAACATTGCACAGCACCTCATTTTCATTTTCAGCGGTATACGGCTCACCATCCTCTTTTGAAAAAAGATCTCGAAGAAAGTTCCGCTTCCGCTTCATTTTCGCCGATTTTGATTTCGTTGATGACGTTGATGGTAAAAGGTTTTCAATTTCGATCTCGTTTTCAATTTCATTTTCATTTTGCTTTTGTTTCAAATTAGATTCTTCGTTTGAGCTCGTTGGAGACAGCAGTGTTTCTTTACCGTCTATTGTCAAAGACGATGTTGTCGAGACAAAACCAGAAAAACTCGGCAAGATCGAATTGCCTGGATTTTGAGAGAAATCTGCGACTGCGTGACTCATCGGAAAGTGACCACAAAAAGCACATTTTACCGACCCTTCTTCGACAACGTATTCCTTGCATTAACATTGTGAACATTCCATTCGAAAATCCCCATTTCTATCCTTCATTATTACGATATTTTCTTAGTAGATTCAAGTAGGTTGACTAAATGAACAACTATGATACTTTGAAAACATTATCTTTTTAATAAGCAAGGAGTCTAATCACACTACAACCTCTGTAGAGGGTTAAAGTTTCTAGGTTGGCTAGCAGTTTTAATTTCGAGATGGAAATAATACAGTTTATTGACAGACACTCTCTATTTCGATTTTCCCCATGTGTACTGTTGATTGTAAATTTAGACAGAAAGAAACCCGCCCATTAAAGCATTGGAAAACTCTGAGCCCCCTTAATCACCAGAAAATCGACTGAAAAATTATCTTTGGTAAGAACACCCCTGTATCACAGACCCGCTGGGTATCCCAACCAACTGGAAAAATCGTTTCCAGTTAGAAAAATACAATGAAAATTTATCCCCATTGAACTCTCATCGGGACTCTCATCCTCACAGGGAAAAACGAAAATTTTTCTATGTAGTTGAGCCGCGTATATAAACAATACGATTTGAAATCTCCACCAATACTAATCAACAGTTTTTTCATCCCTATCAGCATTTAGGTCATTTGGTTGCTCTGTTTTATTCTCAGTTACTAAAAAATCCCAACCGGATCACAAAAGTTCCCAAGTTAACAATTTCGGAAATTTTATCAAGCTTAGCTTAGAAAACCATATTAAAATAATCAGGCTCCTAGATTTTCTGAATTTCTGACTATAATTCTTTCGTGGTTCCCACTTTTTTCAAAGCAAAACATCCAAAACATGCTGCCACCAACCATGCTGCCCAACTCTCACATCGTGCAATTTTCGCACACAATGTTTTTGTTCTTCCAAAAGATGACTTTTATTTTTTTCTTTTTTTTTTTTCTTTATTGAAACAAAAACACGTGTACACTACGAACATATATTACAAAACATTACTTAAACATAAAATATAGTCCCTCCCCCCGCTAGGAACTAACGTTATATCGCCAGAGGTACTAGACTGTGTAAAAAATAAATAAATAAGTAAATAAAGAAAAAAAAATCTTGGAGAAGGAAGCTACAATTGTTAGGTAAAAGCCTAAAATAAAGCACCGCTAAACCTTCCAGTTTCGTTAAGAAATTCAACAACAGAACAAAGAATAGATTTATTTAGATTTGAACTCAAACTTTCATCCCCATATAATAAAAGCCGACAGAAAAAAGGAGGGTTAAGCGGCGGATGAAAAATAATGCCTAGGGTCTGAAGTTTGTCGAACAAAGATTGTCTTGCATGGGAATATATAGAGCAGTGCAGAAGAAAGTGCTGAGTGTTTTCAACAGAGTTAGTTCGGCAACCACAGAAAGGGTCTAAAGTGTCGCGGAAGCCATGTCTAAATTTATGCTCGTTGAGATGGCTGAAACCGACCCGAAGTCGATTAAGAAAGATCACTCCTTGAATGTCAGGAGCATCAAAAACATGAGACTGCTTGGGTCTCAAAAATTCATAGATTGCTTTTTTGAAAGTTTTAATTGAAGGTAGATCTCGTATATTACCTCCCAGAACATTCCACTGAGATATGCAGTACGGAAAAAAAGTGTTACGGAAACGCTCAGTTCGTATATTAAGAGGATGAATAGGATTTCTTGTTCTAAGGCCACCTGGTGCTGTAAGTCTTACTGGCAGGTAGTTACGTAAATACGAAGGGGCTAAATTATTAATAATTCCATAGAAGAATGTCATTCTTCTAGCAAAGCGCCTGTCAGCAAGACTTTCAAGACCAAGTTCTGAATATAGTTTTTCTTGAGACGTTCCACGAAAACACCCTGTTATAGCAAGGCAGGCATTATATTGAATAGATTCAAGCTTCTGCACAAAGGTAGCATTTCCTGGGCGGTCATATACGATATCACCATAATCAAGATGAGGCCTAATGAAAGATTTATAATGGTTTAGTAGAGATCTCCTAGGCAATGCTTGCGAAGTCGATTAATAAGACCAATTCCTTTATTGGCCTTTTTTATCTTCTCGTCTAGATGGCGATCAAAAGAAAGTTTTGAATCTAAGATTAGACCAAGATGTTTCTGGTACTCACTGGTCGCGATATTAGAATTATTAAAGGAGATTGCTGGAACATTAGGAGGAGTGAGTCTACAGGTAAAATAGACTTCAATGGCTTGCTTAGATGGGTCAGGGTTAAAAGACATCTTCCATTGATGAGCCCAGTCAGTTATCCTGGAGAGATCTCTGTTAAGTACATCAAGGCTCAAGAGTTGATCAATCACAAGAGAGAATAAAGAGGTATCGTCTGCAAAGATCTTCGGTTTTGACTCAAGGTTTTTTGGAAGATCATTAATATAAATTAAGAAGAACAATGGACCAAGAATCGAGCCTTGAGGTACACCAGCATTGATTCGCTTCCACTCAGATGTTTTCCCATTCAACACAACTCTCTGATGCCTATCGTTAAGAAAGCTGCGAATTAAGGAAAGCAACGGTCCAGTCACCCCATAAGATTTAAGTTTAAAGAGTAAGCCATCGTGCCACACCCGATCGAATGCCTTTGAAATATCTAAAAACACCCCCCTGGTATCTAGAGAAGGATCTTTGTCAAACCCTGTATAAATATCATTCGTTATGGATAACAACTGAGAAATGCAGGAATCCCCCTCCCGAAAACCAGACTGACAAGGAGAAAATAAGTTATTGTTTTCAAAATACCTGTAAAGTGTATCGTAAATACACTTTTCATATATTTTTCCAAACACAGGAAGAAGAGACACTGGTCTGTAGTTTTTGGCTATGCTCCTGTCTCCCTTTTTATAGACAGGAACCACGTTACCTTTCTTCCACTGTGATGGGAAGATGCCAGAGTTGATAGAAAGATTGAAAATGCTAAGCAAGGGTTTTACTAGAGACTTACCACAGATTCTGATCATACGAGTAGAAATATTATCCCACCCATGGGCTTGTTAACATTCAAGAATTAATAATAGACTCGATTTTTTCTTCTTCAAATACAAGATTATCCAGTCTAGAGTTAGTAAGAAATTGTTCAGGTGGCAAAACACTGCCAGTATCGATAAGTGAGCATTGGTTTGAGAAAAAAGAGTTAAAAATATCGGCCTTCTCAGAAACATCACTTACAAGGACGTTTCTTTCATTTCGAATAGGTGGAATTTTCGGGGTTTTACGTACGTTCAGAAACTGCTTCAGAGTAGACCAGTATTTCTTACTTCCTATGTTTGGATCATTTAAAGAGTTGCCAAGACGAGAGAAATAACTATCCTTGGCAGTCTTGATGGCCAATCTGCACCTGTCAACCATGTCATCAAGTGTCTGGCCATCTAAAGGACTTTCAACCCCATTTTCTCCAACGACGATATATCTAAGCCTTATCCAAAAGCATCTGCTTAATCTCAGGAGTCATCGATAACGCATCTTTGTCTCTGATGGTGATAGTTTTATTTCGAACAAAATTAGAAATAATATTAAGTATATATTCAGAGAGAAGGGAAACACGATCTTCTACGTTGAGTCCCAGAAAGGAGGTTTCCCAATCAATGGCATTCAGGGCAAGCACGATTCCCCTCTCATCAGCACGAGAAAAGTCCCAAATCTTGCGTTTATAATCTGGAGGGAATATAGTTCGAAAGTTTAGTTTTACGAAGGGTATCTGGTGGTGGCAACGTGAATTAAGTGAAGGTAAAACCCCGGAATCTAAAATAGGGGTCCGCGAAGATGAAAAAATAAGATCAATGCAAGTAGGAACACCCAGGACGAAGATGAGTCGGCTCATCAATTAGTTGATGTAACCCATATTGTGAAGCTAACTCGCTAATGTCCTCTCCCTGAGAATTTGTAATGTCACCAGTCCACCAAGCTGAGTTTCTTGCGTTAAAGTCACCGAGGAAAATAGCTAAAGTAGGAGAAACATCATGAATTTTTTTCTGATAGTTTCCTCCAATTTTTTGTTTAAATGCAGAAAATTCTTCTGCATTTTGACTAGGAGTTCGGTAGAGAAGACAAAGAAGAAGTTTTTTCGAACCAGAATTAACTTCACAAACAAGGCACTCGTCAAGAGAAGACAACTCAGGCCTTCTCTCAACAGAGAGACCCCTTCTATAATAAAGACAAAACACCACCTATTTTTGAGTTAGATGGGTGATCACATCTGAGCAACTCATAATTTTCTATCTTCAACCTCGAATCATCGCTCTCGATAGAGGAATCAAGAAACGACTCACCAACACAGAAGATATCAAAATTGTGAGCACTCAGAAAGGCAGTAATTTGAGCAATCTTTGAAAATTTATCAACCCAAACGCTGTTTAGATTCCAATGAGAAATTGACAAGGTGTTATCTTTCTCTCTCGGCCCCGGGTTGGACTCGATATCTCCTGCTAAAAGAAGTAGATTAAGCTGAAAAAGTATATAAAAATATTGTAACCAGAAAAGATGGAAACGATAGGGAAGAAGATTTGGTAACCCCCCAAACGTAAGATTGATACACAAACTTAATCTCCCGAAAAGAAATTTGCAAGAATTAAAATTTCCAACGCACGCTCTATACTGCTGTAGACTTATTCCCATATCAAGTCATCCGGTTCGACAATCCCAAACAAAATAACCTTACAGATGTAGCTCAACATACACATAAAATAGTAAAAAAGGTAAGACAAAACATTATAGAAAAAAGAGTTGATAAAAAGTAATTAGGTAGAAAATACTCAAACACAAATGTAATGGTAATCACACCCGTAATCAAATTGCAGGTGATAAAAAGACAAAAAGAAAAGCAATTAATAACCACTTTCAGTGTAGAAAAAGGGCATTATATAAAATGCAAAAACGGCAGATGGTTTAAAAAAATTTTATGAGAGAAACAATGTAGAGTTTGACGAAAAACAAAATCACAACAGAAAAAAAAACTCTATGTTTTCAAGATCTTACTCTTGAACGAATCAATATTGTCAAAAAAATTGTATTGGTTTGACTTCAATCTCGCAACAGTGTTGCAATTGATGTCCGCAAAAACAAAATCAACGTTGCAGCCCTTAGTGATAAACTCTTTAGCTTCATCCAATAATTTCAACCGCTTTTTTGTTAAATCCAAGTAAACTTTGATGTTATTTTTTGCTTTTTTTCTGGCCTTTTTCTGTTCTTGCTCCACAAATTTGTTTAACGATACACTCATTTTGTTTTATAAGCATAACGTTTATAAGCATACTGAAGCTCAAATTTCCAGAAAAATTAAGCATATGCTAAGCATACCTTGAGGCTCAGCCAAAGAAATTTTTAGAATCATAATTTCCAAACTTCAGAAAATAACAGAAGAATGAAGAAGAGAATTACAAACAAAATTGGTGATTTTATTTTTGTTTAATCTCTTATAAATAACACAACTTATAGATTAAAGATTAAAGATAGGGGAAAATGCGCGAAATTTTTTATCCCCCTTCATAATTTTTTTACCAAGCATAGGGTTAAGCATAGTCGAGGCTCAAAATTGAGCTTTACTTAAGCATAGTGAGCTTCAGCCGAAATTTACCGTATGCTTATAAAACGAAATGAGTGTATTCGCGCCGTTTTATAAAGACTTTGTTTTGATTGATAGATTAGACTTTTTCTTTTTGCGGAACGAGCGTTGAGCGCGCGAAGCGAGTGGAGCATCCTTTCTCTAGATCTGCGCATGCGAGATGTGGGATTTTTGTTGTATATGCTTGAAAAATCAAAAAGTCAATCAGGTTACCACGTGAAATATCTCCTTTGCTAAACGAAAGCCAAAAAGATCTCTTTTGCTACTAAACGATAGCCAAAAGCTGAAAGTATCAACCAAATCGTAGTAGTAGTAGTTATTTTCTTATCGACTCATGATTTTATGCTGTAAAAATGATCTATTTTGGACTTTTGGTCATTTTTCATGATGATATAATTGGTGGTTGTCCCTTTTGGATGTTCAAACTTGACAATGAAACTTTTCAAAACACACAGCCATTGATACACAGTATTTTTTGTGGTGTTATGCATGGTGAAATTGATCCTGTTTTGGACTTTGTTATTGTCGTATTCATCATCGGCTGGCGACCGTTCCTTTTCACTTTCAAACCCGACACAGATTTTTTTTACAACACATATCACTATGAGAATTCAATTAGGATGCTGAAACACAGTTCCTGTGTAAATTTTAACAGATTGGAGAAATTTTCACAGTCAGACAGTGTTTATGGCTGAAATAATCATTTTTGGCGACCATTCCTTTTGATTTTTCAAACCCGACACAGATTTTTTACAAACATATCACTATGAGAATTCAGTAAAGGATACCTAAAACACAATTCCTGTGTAAATTGAACAAGATCGGAGAAATTTTCACAGTATTATGGCTGAAAATGATCGTTTCGACTTTGTCGTAATTTCGTCGTGGCTGGCGACCGTTCCTTTTGATTTTTCAAACCCGACACAGATTTTTTACAAACATATCACTATGAGGAATTCAGTAAAGGATACTAAAACACAATTCCTGTGTAAATTTAACAAGCTTGGAGAAATTTTCACAGTAATTATGGCTGACAATGATCGTTTTGGACTTTGTCGTAATTTTCGTCGCGGCTAGCGACCGTTCCTTTTGATTTTCAAACCCGACACAGATTTTTACCAAACATATCACTATGAGAATTCAGTTAAAGGATACTAAATCACAATTCCTGCGTAAATTTGAACAAGATCGGAGAAATTTCACAGTGTTATAACTAAATATATTTTTTGGACTTTGTCGTAATTCATTGGCTGGGGCAACCGTTCCTTTTGAACATTTTTTAAACGCGAAACAGGTTTTTTCCAAATATAAACAATATTTATTACATACACACTATTGGAACCATTTTATTTGGTTTATCCTACTCTTCCCCAAGTATTATCCCCAGCAAAAAAATAATGCTTAGCTAAAAACCCGTGGCTTAATGGAATAAACTTTTACGGGGATTAAATTTTGCTGATTTCGTGATTTGGGTGTCATCCGCGAAATTAAGTCTCAATGGAAATTTGGAAAGGCCTCATCCGCGAAATATTTCTAAACAAAACTCAAAATTTGTCAAACAAATACTTTTTGAATGTTTACTGGCATCAAAGAAGTGCTAATAGTGTGTATTTCAACAACAAAAATGCACGATTTGACAGTTAAGTCACAAAATCGTGAAAATATTGCCACCCGCGAAAGTAAGTCCCTGCAAAATTTTTAAATTTCGCGGGTAGGCCCAATCGTGAAATTAAATCATCGCGAAAGTTTATCCCATTAACGAAATTTTATCCGGACAATCAAATCAACGGCGCATCATTGCTTCGCTATTGGCAAGTTTAGAATAAATAAATTTCTAAGAACTTGGAATATTGACTTCTAAATGTTATCTCCTTTAGCTCAAATTTGAACTTTTTAGTTGAGGATGAGTGGGCGGGGGATGGGCTTGGTTGTTTAAGCAAGAAAGTGCATGTGTAATCACTTAGAGAGGCTAAACTTCCATGGTTTATCTTCGTTAAGATTTTCTCATACTCACTCTGCTTTTGTCAAAGAAATACTTTTTGAATGTTTACTGGCATAAAGAAGTGCTAATAATGTGTATTTCAACAACAAAATGCACGATTGACAGTTAAGTCACAAAATCGGAAATATTGCCACCCGCGAAGTAAGTCCCTGCAAAATTTTTAAATTTCGCGGGTAGGCCCAATCGTGAAATTAAATCCTCGCGCAAGTTATCCATTAACGAAATTTTATCCGGACAATCAAATCAACGGCGCATCATTGCTTCGCTATTGGCAAGTTTAGAAATAAATAAATTTATAAGAACTTGGAAATATTGACTTCTAAATGTTTATCTCCTTTAGCTCCAATTTTGAACTTTTTAGTTGAGGATGAGTGGGCGGGGATGGGCTTGGTTGTTTAAAGCAGAAAGTGCATGTGTATCACTTAGAAGAGCTAAACTTCCAGCTGGTTTATTCATTTGTTAAGATTTTTCTCACTACTCGCTCTGCATAGATTTATTGCTTTGCTTTCTGATCTGTTCTGATTAGTAGTTTGTGGGCAACGTTCGAACACAACTAATTCGTTTGTTTGATACTAGATTTTAAAGTTGTCAAGTTCTTTCCTCACAATCCATGATTGTCTTAATTGGTTCTGGATTGATAAATAGTTTAAACATTGCAAATTCTTTCAGGGCTCAGACTTAAGCCCAGCAACCTAAATCTCTTGTGTCCTGAATTAGATTCATCTACAAACTTTCAACTTTTCAACAGGAATTGTGAGGGACCTATTTTGTGTGATATCTATGATATCGATATTTAGTAAATGAGTTGTGTTTTATACAACTACTCTCGAGTGAAAAATTCCGAGAGTAAAGGTAGATTGTTGATTTTTTATCTTTTATTATATATTATTTTATTATATATTTTTATTATATTTATTATGCACGTAAAAGAAATTTGTAGTTTTTTAAATTATATACTAGATAATCTTCTATTAAAAAATGTAAAACAATATCCTAACAGAAATTTGATATCAAGATAATTCAATCCTCTGCCCCTTGCTAACCTAGCCGTTTAAAACTCTGTCAAGCTTAACATAAGGGGTATAACTAATGAAGTATAGCCCAGGAGGGATAGAATTAGGCTTATACTTCATTGGGTATAACGTATTTTTTAAATGGTCCCAATTGTTACGTTGTCGAATTTGAGGACTTTCTTTTTTGCAAAATTGCTTTGAAGAAAAGCTACCCTATTTCTATTCCCCTATACTAAACATCACCCACGGTACGAGATAAAAATCCCCGCTTTTTAGTGAAGTGCTCGATACCTTAGTACACTCATTTTTTTATAAGCATAACGTTTATAAGCATACTGAAGCTCAATTTCCAGAAAAATTAAGCATAATACTAAGCATACATTGAGGCTGAGCCAAAGAAATTTTTAGAACCATAATTTTCATAAATTTTCTTACCTAGCATAGCGTTAAGCATAACTCGAGGCTCAAAATTGAGCTTTAGGCATAGTAAGCTTCAGCCGAAATTTATCGTATGCTTATAAAAAAAATTAGTGTATTAGAATTTTTACTTTCTGCGTCTTCGAGTTGTGAAGGAATTCTTGCGTTTTACAAACTACACGTTTTTGGTGTAGATCGAATCCGTTAGGTAATCTTTGGCAATTTTCTCATTCCTTTTTTTATGTAAATCGAAAGTATTTTTACATTTTTGGAAGATTTTTCAATAACCTTAGCCAGGCGATCAAAAGTATGTTTTTTTATCGCTTTTAGCAGCGAGCGCAGCGAGCGCTGAATTTCCTGAGTCACAAAACTTCGCTTTGTGAAAACGGAACGCTCGTTCCGCAACCCCTTTCATGTTGATTTTAATTTCTGCCCAGAGTTGTCTTTTTCTCTCTTCTTTTGTTTTAAATGTCTTCGAATGTATTTAACGATCGTATTTATAAATGACATTCGAATGCTTTTCAAAACAAAACAATTTCATTTCATAGAAAAGAATATCTCAAAAGTAAATCAAAACATAAAAATCAAAAAGTTTGTGGACAACAACATAGCATTCAAAGGGCGATATCAAGCAAGAGAAGAAATTAGTTCACTTCTTTCTTCTTATAAAAATATTCAAGTCATCGTTTAGTCTGTCATTTTTTATGTTTAAATTCGGAAAATTATGCCAAGGGTTTAAAAAAGCAACTTTAAATTGTCTTATTTTTTTTCGATCTGATAAAAAACAAAGAGTTGCACTATTCTTTGTGACCTTCCCACTTTTTCCTGAAAAATTGTCATTTAAACTGGACGGCATATTTAACGCGAGCGAAGCGAGAAAAATAACTACCTGCAGAGTCGTTTCAAACGACACTGGTACAGTAAACGATGCTCTTTCTGATAACTTTTGACTTAAACAAAAAATTATGTCACGGGGGGCAGTACACGATCCAAATATGGTTAAAAGATAAGACACCCGGGGAAGGTTAGAGTTAAACGTTGTAGAGATTTCTTCTTTTTTTTTTGATCGCTTTTTTAAGCCAGCTTCAACATCCAAAGGACTTTTAGTGCGTTCAGCTACAGCTTAACCGGCGTGCGACGCCGGGTACCGGCTAGT
>NW_027104374.1:936592-985359 GCF_902728285.1 Clytia hemisphaerica
CACGTTTTTGGTGTGGATCAAATCCGTTAGGTAATCTTTGGCAATTTTCTCATTCCTTTTCTTATGTAAATCGAAAGTATTTTTACATTTTTGGAAGATTTGTCAATAACCTTAGCCAGGCAATCCAAAGTATGTTTTTTTATCGCTTTTAGCAGCGAGCGCAGCGAGCGCTGAATTTCCTGAGTCACAAAACTTCGCTTTGCGAAAACGGAACGCTCGTTCCGCAACCCCTTTCATGTTGATTAATACCACCTAATCTCATAACATACCATCATTGCTACGGCATATGATGATCTGAATACTTTTATTCGCCAATCCTTGCAAATCTGCGTGGAAGCCTGATGCGTATAAATAATACCTCGTGACTAATATCGAAATTTGAAATTTCAAATTGGTTTACCCGATAGTCGGCTCTGTGCCGCAAAAGAAAAGTGGTCTCTGCAGATCCTCCAGCGGAACCACGGGGTTTACATTGCAGCGTCCCGTGAGTGGAGCGGAGGACCTGCTTGGAGATTAACATGGACCCTAATAACGTCTTTCGTGGAGCGAAACTACCTTATCGGCCCTTTTTACGTCGGCCCTTATTACGCCAGCGACGAAAAAACGCCAATAAAGGCCGGCGTAAAAAGGGCCGATAAGGTATGCATTTCCGTGTTTCATCTATCGATTTCAATGTTAGCAGTGCCGTGTTTGTATTATACAGTGGATAAGCAGACCCGAAAGTCATTATGAGCCTATGGACACGTTTTCGGGTATTTTTTTTTTTCAGTCGCACAACCCTGCATCGACATTTTGAACAGTATCTGCCCCACTTTTGAACTGCTTGTGGTTTCGAAAAAAGAAGGAATAGACGCTGTTGGGGAGCAGTGCGTATTTTTACAGATGGAAGGATTGAGTGTTGTTTTTGGATTTCTAGTTCTAGAATGATTTCTTTTGCCTTGAATTGAGTGGAAGGCAGATGAAATGGAGTTTTTATAAGATACTTTAATTGGTCATTTGAAGTAATAAAAATGACGCGTTCTTTAGAAAAAGTAACATAATTGTTTTATTACTGATTAACGACCAACCAAATCAAATAAGAGCTTGTAAAAACTCCATCTCGTCCCATGAAAGGTGATCGGCTAATGGGTTAGCTAATGGTATAAACATGAATTTGGACAACCCACTCAGCATTTTATGGTCGTCGAACAAGGCGCGCGGCTTAATTATTGCATAAATTACATTGCGGCTTCCCTATTGTTCTTTTTTTAAATAGCCAATCAGAAGAAACATTTAACTCTCTTGTACCGTGTGCAAAAATATATCAACAATAGAAAAAAGAAAAAATGTGCAGCATATCTCCCCTTTATTTTGGATCACTGGAATGGGAAAAGCGTTCAGCGACCGAAGCGCCCGAGCTGTTCGCCTTGTTCGCAGACCATAAAATGCTGAGTGGGTAGCGGCCTTAAAAGAAACACCGATTTTCATTTTCTACATCGTAATGTGCTTCTTTAAAGGTATAATTTATTATGCTAGGAGGGGTGGAACTACCTCCAAAAAATTAACAAGACATTGGACACGCATTAATTTACCTGAGTAGTAGCATTAGGAATGGTTAATTCTTGAGTATTCGAGTTAAATTTTATGAAAACAAACAAGAAACAGCTCAGCAGTCCAGCAGTTAAAGCCTTTACAGTCAGAAATTTTGCACTTTCGTTTTCCCGCGCTTAGGTCGTGAAAGACGAAATAAATTCAGGCCATGGTAAGATAAAAAATCCAGTTATGTCGCTTCACCTACTTTTAGCTTAGCTTTTAAGCTTCACTCAATAAAAATTCCTGTTTAAGTGATTAATAAATATAGAAAAAATTGCTAAATAAAAACTGCTCGCTGTGTCTTTGCTATTGACTTGTTTTCCCGATTTTTTCAAAAGTTCTGCTAGGTCACTCAGACAAGTTCTAGAAAAGGCTCTAAAGCTTCAATTTTCCTCTCCCATACGATCAGCTGAAAAACATAAAGAGTCGTCTAAGGCGATTTTGAGAGAATTTGCGTTCGGTTTCTCGACTAGGCAAAGTAATCCCGATTTCAATTAGTGCCAACTCAGACGAGATGGGGTAGGTCAGACGGAATCGGTCAAATTATCGGATTATTAAAATATAAGCCAATTTAGAATAAAATAATTGAGAATGTTAACAACTTTGGAGATAACAGTTTTCAACGAATAAAAGTCGACTACTTGTTAATGATTTTTACAATTTGTCAGAAGTATCAAAGTATGTTGCACTTGACCTACCATAAATACAAATACCTGTGGTTTTTTCTCTTTGATTAAAAAGAGGAGATAAAAATGCAAAATATATTGGCTTTCATAATCTCATGACTTTCTCTAGCGTGGTGTTTTAGATTAAAATTTGTGCTGATTAATTAAATAGTGTTAACAGATTCAAAAAAAAAACACGCTAGCAATTTCTGTCTCGACCTGCCGAGGCTCCTACTTTATGGGTTACTTGTGGTGAACCACAAATTTGATTAAAAAGAGGAGATAAAAAATGCAATACAAATTATTAAGAAAATACGATTTTAACAAAATTTTAACTTTAAAAGTGTCAAATAATTTTAGAGAGTGTCGGATTCTAATTTCGATAATGTCATTGTACAACCTTTAAACTTGAACAGACTATTTTTTTCTAAATAATTTTTTTTTCTAAATAAAAATCATTTCCAAGTAATAAAAGTAATTTAAAACTACAACACAATGGAAAAAGTTAATTCCAAATGTGAAAATATCGATGCACAAGTTGCAAACTCATGAAAAAAAGTTTCAAAAATATTTTTTGTAAGTTACTGACAATTTTCAAGCTAATTCATATATTTTGACTTTGAAAATTAAATAAATAAAAACATGACGGAATTTTGCCGGATTAATTCATGGAAAACTTAAAATTGAGCGGCAACGAAGCATGGCTTGAAAGAGACAATAGAAAATAGACCTATACTTCCTATAAGAAACTTTTTCGCTAGAGGATGAGTAGAAGCTTAAGCCTCCGGGGGGGGGGGGCTAATTAGGCAAAATAGGTGCCGGGCATGTGCCGGGCATGTTTTTCAATCCTCAAAAGTCTCGCAAAGGGGTACAAATTCATAAGTCAGTCTCTGCAGTGAACTGTTATTAGATAGAATGGGTTCCAACATTTTTTACTCAAAAAGATGCGTGCCTCTGTGAGGGGTCCCTTAGTGCCGATGGGGATCTTTTGAAAGTACGGGGTAGTAATTGATTTCTTTTGTTTTGATGGGATTTTAATTGCATATTTTCTCACGCGTTGTTGAATTCTTTTCAATTCTTGGAAATTATGCATATATATTTTGATCATTTTCAAGTGGAAATTTAGGGCACTCCGGTCCCTTCTCTAGAAATAAGAAATACATTTTTAAAATTAGCATCTCTTGTAGATTTACCGTCCTTGAAAACTATTTGAAGACGCATTTCGATCAAAACATTTTCAAGCTTAAAGATTTCACCTAAATTAGATATTCCTTCCGGATAGTTTTCTATTCACAGTTCAATTTTTGGGATGGAGACGAGCATAAGCATAAGAATTAACTTCATAAAATTTCAAGACGAAAGTTAAAATACATCGCAAAATATTAATGATTTTCAAAAATAAAACTCGATTCGAAGAAAATGCCAATATAAACATACCCATATCAAGAATTTTTTTTCTACGGGCCATTTGAGATCATTTTAGGGGATCTAAAAAACGAAACTTTACAAATAATAATAATAAAAATTTAACTAGCAAGTAGCTGTCGCTATGAATACCCCGCCGATAGCAGATATTAGCCCAGAGGAACTTAACCATGAAGAGAGCAAGGGAATCATAATCAGACTATAAATTGGTGAAAGGAGACTTCATAAAAAGTGCTCAATTTACTAGAGCTGTTTAAAGTTAAGAAACACGAGCCGATGCGGTTAAAATTTTACACTTTCTGATGCAAAGTGACCTAAATTAAAACCATTACAGGTCTCGAAACATGTTAAGAACTAGAATGATATCAAAGTTGATTTTCTTCAATCACCAGATAAAAATCACTTTTGAAAACCCAAACGTAAGAATGAATGCTGAGAAAATGAAAGTGCTTCCCTCCCATAAAGAATACATAATGCAGATTAAAGGTGAATTCCAAAATGAAATTGAATACAATTTCAGTCATTTGATTTGAAATTTAAAAAGTAAGTAACTTTGGACTGGTGGCATACTGTAGATGTAATTAATTTGTATCACAGGTTACTGAAAATTATCTGAAAAGCTTTAACAATGTTTATACGTGTTTCTGCAAAAAGTTTTCAGTTAGCTTGAATAAAATTTCTTCATGGTTACTAAAGATATAAATTTGATAGTTGCTCTCAAAATTGGCAGTTGAATCAGATACTTTTAATAAAGGTATTAATTTTCAGGGATTGAATTTCCCGGATTTCACAGCCTTTGTTCTTATATACGAAAGACCATAAAATAAAATCCTAAGAAAATCTGAAAAGGGGCCTTCAGCGAAAATTAGTCACCATGAAAATATTAAAACATCATCTGATCCCCCACTGTACACAATTTTTTTCTATTGCTGCAATCCACTTCCACTTCCATGGCAAGCAAGAAAGCGGAGATTCTTCAAAGAAATGACTGTTAATACATAAAAATACCAAAACTTATTTTATCACTTTTTGAAAATAACTTAACGTGGGAAAACACGAAAATAAGTCTTTGCAAAAAGCTTAAATTTTGTGGATAGTTGATGCCCAACCGTAAGTATAAATTAATGGTAGAATAAATAATTATGCGGAATTAATCAATGTGACTGGCTGAAAAATTGCCAAATTTAAATAATGCGAATTAGGGCCTAATTAATTAATTCTGCATTAATTAATCCTGCATTAATTCAGGGGGTGAAAATAGAAGGGACGCTTACACTGCTTTTTTCCTGTCAAGTGTCTGTAACCCCCATTGTTTGAGTTGATAAGGTTATTGTTCTATAAACAGCCAATCAAAAGCCAAGAAGAAAATAAATAAGCCAATCAGCAAGCAGTATTGCCGTTTTCTTGATCAAAACAAAATAGTGAGCGCGGGCTTATTTCAGTTGTAGGGGACAGTGATGGAGATTTTGATGAATATCTAGAAGACATTAGTGATGTAGATTTGAGTAAATTAATTGATAAAAATGAAATTGGAGATCCTATAGTCGTGGAAGAAGGTGATATTGAGGAAGAAAACATTGATTTCGAACTTGAAAAGATTCCAACACTTGTCCATGTTGATGAAAACACAATTTCCTTGGTGATAAGACATGATCTCCTAGAGATTCCTTCAGCCTTATTTGGAAAGAAACTTACAGTTGATCGTTCTGAGATACTTGCATGTAAATTCTGCCAAAAATCTTACAAAAGAAAATCCTGTCTTGATAAACATGAGGAGACTTGCAGAAGGAAAGGTATATTGTAGTCCAATTATTGTACATTATCGTATTATCGAGCTTGGTCACTTCCAGTCCTTAAAAAATCCCTCAAAATTACTTTTAATGGTTTTTGTTGATCATTCTGTCTTTCACAACCAAATCTAAGCAATTTTAGTGGTGGCTCTTTATTATTTATAATCAGTCTATCTGAGAATTTGGTGTGCGAAATGCGATGTGATGTGTAATTTCAATTCAGTTATTCTTCTCTCTAACAGGAAAGGCTTTTTTCTTGGTATGATCTAAAAGGTATATCACATGAATTTTTTTAATGCTCACGTTTTTATTAATTTTCAGCTGAATTGATCACAAGCATTCGCTTCGAATGGCGCTGATGGGATTGTTGGTTCGTAGGGTGGTAGCTTTGGCTGTGTTAGAGCGATGCGGCTACAATCACGACAGCTGTCTCTAACGTTCTGAATGTCATTAGTGATGTTCGGCCAGTACACTTCAACCTTTGCTCTGTCGTTCATAGCTGACACTCCTTGATGAGCTGAGTGCAGCAATTGAAGCACGTCTTTGCGGAGGATTTGTGTGATGACGATACGGTTCTTGTGCAGGACAGCCTCATCAATGACATACAGATTATTACGGCACTTCCAGAAGTATTGAAAACTTGAAGGTAGGCTTTCTTTCGATAGCGGAAAGCCTGATGCGATGGTCTTGATGATATCTTGAATTTGGGGGTTATTTTGGCTTTCCTTTTTGACCAGGTCCCAGGTGATGCACACGTCTTCAGATGCGAGGGCGGCTAATTCGATTTCCATCTTGTCGAAGTCTTTGTCGCATGTACATATCTTGTTAAGGATAGCATCATCTAGAACAGCATCATCGTCCAGCTTGGAAGGGTTACTTGAGGTGGCGTCATAAAAGGTATTGTATTTCCCAGGCTTGTGCATAATCGAGAATCTCCAAAGTAGAGTACGTTGTTTTAGCTTTCGGAGACGTGGGTTTGTGATCTCGTCAAGGGTTCGGTCGCAGAACAGCTTTGTGAGAGGTTTGTGCTCTGTAACAACAAGGAGTTGATCGCATCCTTGTGTGAAGTAGCGTGTTTGCTCTAGCGAATAAGCGATTGCCAGGGGCTCTCCTTCAACGGGTACATATCAGGTTTCCTCAGGTCGTAAAAAACGAGAGCCGGCAAGGGTTATCTTCCATCCATTGCTGCAGCAGGCAGGATCTGGTTGAGCGCAGTTGCAGTGTTTCTGTGACAGGAAGAAACCAATCCCGGTCTTGGGCCAGTCTGGTCTGAGACAAGTTGGACGGTTCAGGTCAAAGATGATCAAAACTTCCTTGATTGCATCGATGGTGACCTCTTTGGACTGTTGGAATGCACGGTCTAGTCCTTCGTCCCATCTGAACTGAGTTTTGGGACTGAGAAGTGGTTTGAAGACAGCCATGGTGGGACACAACTTGTTGTAGTGGCCTACCTGATTGATCAGCCCGAACCAGGAGCGAATGTCTGCGAGTTTCTTGGGTGTTGGAAATTCCCTGATAGAGTTGTTGTATTTCTCAAGTGGCTTTATTTCAGTTGATGTGATACAAAATCCTGCAAAGTTAACTGTCTTACAGCAGAATTGAAATTTGGCTGCCTCTTGGTTGAGAATGATACCATTGTTTCCGCATAGAGTTATAAAGTCTATTACTCTCCACCAATTTTTTCAAGGTCACTATATTCGTCCCACATAATAGTGTCATCTACACACTTTGACTTTCTCTCAGTATCAGCGATGATTTCGTCGAATCTCCTGGAGTACCCATCCCCGCTTGCAACGAAGCCCTGTGGCACTACTTTTTAGTGGTAGCGTCCCCAAGGCGTTTAAAAGTTGTATAGTGTCTATCTTCAGGATGAATGGGTACTGAGTGGAAGCCGTTCCATGCGTCTCCAATTATTTGAGGGTACAGCTTTAGCTAGCTGAAACGGGGGTTGTACGTGGTGTGTCTCACGGAGGCAATGGTCATTCAACGGGGATAGATCGACTGTTCTTCTCGGCTTTTCGTCACCACGGCGGGCCAGTACCATTCTGTGGCACCATGCAGATGTTTCACCTATTGGAACTTCTTCGATGACACCGAGCGCAACATCGGCATCAAGTTGATTCTTGACTTCTTCTTGCCAATGGAGGGGAACGGACGACGGTGTGTGAACTGCTGAAGGTGGAGTATCTGGTTTGACATGAAGGCGGATAGAGGGCCCTGCCATTCCGGATAGCTGTTGATGTTTACACTGATTGAACGTGGAAGAAGAATGATGTTCTAATAACCAATTTCTCATTTTTGGGACGTTCTCTTCAGTGGAATCAAATGGTAACTTCTATGGTCGGGAGGGCAGTAAAGTACGTTCTGGACACCCACATGGAGCACCTGGACTGTCCCAGTATTCTTTTTCATCAATGGTACAATTTTCTGATGCTGAGCCAATAATAGGGAAGTCTCTAGGAATTACGTGAAGTTGGACTAAAGCTTCCTTTGACAAGTAAAATCGTTGTGTTCTTGGGCTCACATACGCCATAAAAGCAGCCGATCTGAGTTCACCGTTACTATCAGTGCCAGAAAGTCTAATAAGTATAGCTCCTGCAACATCAATTTTTTCCTTGTTGGCGGTGTACAATGTGTGCTTAACCGGAATAAGATCAGTCTCTTTAAATCCGCATCTCAGAAAGTCTGAAAGGCCCCAAAGACAGGATTGGGCTCCAGTGTCGGTTACAACGCATGCATCACACGGTGTGATTTTGGGTGTAGGATGATTGATGGCTTGATAGTCTGAAGGGTCGACAGACACTTATGTTCTAATGCTTTCACCATCACATTGTCGAATAGATAGTAAGTCGGAACGACGTACATTTATGGCAACTGGAACAACAGCAAGCTTTTTGGTAGCATTTAAAAGTTCCTGTTCATTAGAGTTTGTGACAATGTTCGAATTACCACGAATAAGATCATTTCCAATGGCATCATTGCAACATTGGAATAATTGCTGGGTGGTTTCGCTAGCGGTCAACTGTGTTACATTTCCTCGGTTGAACCTGTAGAAATGGTTGGGCGTGCCAGTTTTGGAGCTTTCTGTCAGTTGGTTGGTGGAGCTGCAACTCCAGTATGATCCTTGCAGTGAAGATTGAGGAGTGCTTCCGCGACTTGTGGGTCTCCAGTTAGTATTTACAACCTTCAATAGGGCAATCGATAGAAGACATTTTTTTCCAGATATGTGAGATACCAACAACATTAACAAGTATATGTTATTGTTTCATTAGTTTCTTATTTTGATAAAACAATGTTGTTTGTATCTAAATGAAACAAGATAAACATTAAGATGACAAATACATATACAGTCGCGTCGAGGCAAATCGAGAAAAACATAGAAAACCTACTTCGAAGGGAAAAACAGGAGGAAAGACAGATTCAATCCACGGCATGCAATCTAATTCTTCATGGTGTTGACGAATCCACTGAAGATTCAGAGGAGTCAACCAAAATCTACGACGAAGAATATCTAAATGAAAAAGTCTTACCTTTGAAACTACGCTTAAGGAATATAAAGATTGAAGAAACTCAAGAATCGGAAAATTTTAGAAGGAAAAGGAGGATGTCAAACGCTATCGACGAATAAGAGTCCGATTTGCAAACGAAGAAGACAAAAATACAGTGTTAAGAGCAATCACTAAAGGAGACAGATTGCCCTTCCTGGGTGACAGAAGATCTTACGAAAAGTGAAAGGAAGACAATCAAAGAGTGGTGCATGAAAGCCCAAGAAATGAATACTTCACTAAAGGACGCAAACTTTAAATTCAAAGTCAGGGGAGCCCTAGGAAAAGACTTTATCTTAAGAAAATTGTAAAGCGAACAAAGAGCGGTCCATAGAGGCCCATGTGCTCGCACGGTGGCCTGCGAACTTGTATTAGCAATATTATTATTTATTATTTATTGTTCTCTGCGTACAAGGGGGAGGGGTGTCAAATATTTGGGAAATTCTTGCGTACGTTCTATAGGGATGACCCCTTATATGAATAGTTTTATTGAGCTCGATCGTTCATGATCGTTACAGACATAAAACTAATAACAGGAGAAGTTAAATGTTGGGCGCTGTAATTGTTGAACGTTGTATTGTTGTGAGAACCAAAGCTGCCATATATGTTATGTTTGATTATTATTTGAATTTGTATTCATATGACTCAATGTCGACGTACACGTATAATATACAATTAAGATCTCTACTGACTAACACAACTGTCAATTGATGATATTTTCACTGCTACAAGTAATTATGATAAAAAACAACTTCAATAAGAAAGGTATGTTTTCTTTATTTATTGACTTACTTAGGCTAAAAACGAATGAAAACTACCACAATTGCGCCATAGTACAATTGAGAAAATTCCCTGACTGTTACCCCTGCCTTGCTTTATGAAAGTAACCTTGACTGACAGATCCTTGCCAAAATTAAGCTCTTTCATCATAAACCCAAATTCTTGTCAACTTATACACTGACTTTTAGGCAAAACAATAGCAATCCGTCAAAAATAGTTCTCTCCAAAACTAAAGAAATTGCTGTCTCGCCAAATTTGAATTCACCTGCTAGCTAAAAAAATTAGTTTCCTTAAGATATATTCAACATGACAATTTGTTTAGGAAAAGGTCTATTATACAAACAGGCGTTACACAGGTTTATAACGAGTATATAAGGTGCTGGTCGGAAAAAAGATACTCAAACATCGATCGTCAAAAATAATACCAGAAAAAAGCTTTTCTTTATTAAAAGAATCTGATCTTGAATTCTCCTTCTATGTATACTGCAATTGCAGTAAATGAAAAATGTGAAAGTGACGTTTATACCCCAGTCGGGGTAAAAAAAATTTACCACAATTAAGGGTAACACTCCAGACTTTAGACAAAATTCGCCAAAATAAGCTCCTACCAAAATAAGTTCCCTTAAGGTGGAATCTTTCTTGTTTTCTATTTTGTCTAGACTTTAAATTTTAAAGGGATAACCAGACAAAAAAAGAAACTTGGCTCAAAGATTCCTTCCATAGTTATGAATGAAAATACCAAATACTTTTGAGAACTAACATCTAGAAGCTAAGATATGATGAAATGTCAAATTTCCATACCCCACACGTACCTCTCCTTAAAATTCTATTGTTTTCAAGTAGAAATTAAAAATTATGAAACTAAATATCTCGACTTCGAAAAACAAGTAGCCTGTAAAATTTGGTGATTTTGCTTAGAACTACAGAAGGAATCTTTTGGACTGAATTTCATTTCATTTTTTATTCTTTGAAATTATACTTCGTCTTCAAATAACACTTTGTGGGCATGAGACAATAACAATCGATTCAGATGATAATGAAGACATAATCATCTCTACAAATGGTTGGTGTGATTGTTAATTATTTCATTACAGCTCTTATTAAAAATTGAAACCTTTAATTTAATTTTTCATAACAAAATTACATAGTCTTGGAACATACATAAAAGAATTAACTGAAACCACGAGGTGTAAAAAGCTTAGTATAATTACATCATCTCGAAACTTTGAAAATGTTATTGCCTCGACTATAGGATTTGATTTTTAAGAGAAAGAGAAAGAGAAAGAAAGAAAGAAAGAGAATTGAGGTTATTGACATTATTTCATTATCAAATTTAGAATCAATCAATTTATGCCTTGATGATGATCCTCATTTCCCCATATGGCAATCATTAAGCACCCCAATGGACACCTTGGAAGGAGTCAGGTCAATTGTTCTTCGGCGTTATGAAGCCAAATCAGTCTGCCGAAAAAATCCATCACAAGTCAACAAAAACGCTTGCTTCTTGGTAGACATATCTAAGTTGCCCCACAAAAATGATATTCTTTGTATGGACAGTGGGTACATATACGAACCAAGGATTATTATTATGTGATTGGAATCAACAGCATTTTTTATCCAATCAAAAAAGAAGAAATCGCTAACGTTAATCCCAATACTCTGATACATGCTCAAAGAATAATCTATTATAATAAAGAACACAGAGATTTTCACAAGTGCGTCATATCGGTACCTTCCGAATCCATTGCTATACTGCAATACTACTTCAATGGTCCAGAGCACGATACAATTCCCACATTGGCTCATGGAAATAGAAACCATGATATCTAACCATACATCAGAACGAAAGCATCAGTGTTACAGAAAATCAAAACATCAGACAGACAAAAGCAACCAAAAGAGATAATATCTGATATATTTAAATAATCTGGTGGATTTGAGGGCATACAAGGCCCAAATGAAATTCAGACAGCAGGTTTATAGGTAAGTACTCTTCTGTGCTTAATTGTAGGGGGTCACTTTTCAATTTTTGGAAAAAAATCACCCCATAGCATTTTATAATGACCCCCCATTTTATGATTTTTCCTCCGGAGCACCCACTCCTACTTCTTATTATTAACCCCCCCATTTTAAGACTCTGAATGCCAGTCTAGACCAAAGGAAACACTTAGCAATTTTTGATTGCAGACAAACATGTTTTGATGGTAGTATTGAGGGTGGAGCCCGCCAAAATGGGGCGATTTTAGGAAAACATAACCTAAATTATAGTCCAAAATAAGCCTGTTGTTTTCTTTTTCAATTAAAAAAGTGAATTCTTTGAAAAAAAGGTAAGTTTTTCAGATCAATCTTTGACTTCGACCCCCTCCCATTTTATTAAACAGCCCCCCTCCCCATTTTACCGAAATTTACTAAAATCACCCCCATAGCATTTTATAATGACCCCCCCCCCATTTTATGATTTTTCTTCCGGAGTACCGACCCCCTGCTTATTCTACCCATACCATTATTCCATTTCATATACCCATATTCAATTTCATACCCTTGCACCGGGAAAATAAGTTCCGCGAAAATTAAATAGGCCTAAATACCGCAAAAGTTAGTTACCTTAACATTTTGGGTACCAAGTTGACCAACATTCAAAAAATCTTATTTTTTTTCACGTGTGACTCAAGAGATGGTCCAAAATTGGTATTAATAATCAGTTTACATCTCAAATTAACATAATTCAGACAATTTTTAATGTGTGAATTATGTTATGATGGAGAAAAAAACAAAGTTTGAACCACCTTTGTGGTCTCAAGCAAAAATTTGCAACCTAAAATAGGCACTTTTTGAGGGATCCGACATTGGCCTTATGCTTTTTTTTTCATGAAAAATCAATATTTCTGAATTCTGTAAGAAGCCTTCATCTGGTTTAGCTCTATGCGATAATACATCGCTGATTCAGGGCTTTTAGACTTGGCTGTGACCGTCTAGTAAAAATTAAACCCATATTTCTGTAGAAAAAAGTTAATAATTTTTTTTTTACCCAAACAGTTAGGGGATATCTTCTCAAAAGAGTATTGCGTACAGGGGTCGAAAGAAAATGTACGTACACAGAAAAAGATTTTCAGAGCCCTTTTTTGCTTGTAGAATCGTTTGAAAGAGAATAAAAATAGAATTATTGTTCGCTTGTTCCTTACGAAGTCTCAGCTGTTTCTTTCTCTTAGAAAAAGATGACCCTGCCGATACACCGGACCCATGAAAAATGTCCGGTGTCAAGAACACTGGACAATGTACACCAGACGTCTAAAAGTCTTTGTACAAGGTAAGGGTATCTTTGTACGAGGTAAGGGTGTCTTGGTAAGGTAAGCTTACCTGGTTTTTCGACACCTTACATAGCAAAATAGCAATAATAACAACACCAGACATAATGTTCCGTGTTTATTAGATCGTATATCTCTCACAGACTACTTTTTGCCATCGGGCAAAGACACTGGGTGTTCTGGTGCATCGGAGAAATAGTTAATGATATCTAAGATGAATTTGTAATTTTAAACTTTCATAAAATAACAAAAAAACATTGCAGGTAGTGAAAAAAACTTTAATCTTCCAGTATTCGAAGCAACAACAAGGAAAGAAATGATAAATATGCAGAAGTAATGGACCTTGCGTTGATATTGCTTGATATTTGTTGTGTACATTTTCGTCGGTACCGTACACTTAGCACATTTCGTGCACCTTTAAAATGAACTCCAATTTCGTGCACGTTTAGCACGACCCTGAAGGAGACAACATTCTACTTTCGTTTTGACAGAAAAGAACAAGCTTTCAGTTTACTTTCAAACATATCGTTTACTTTCTTTCTCTGTCCCTTATTAACGTGGTGACAGTGCTCAAGAACTCGCTCTACTGAAAACTTCTACACACAAGCAAAAGAAGCATTCTGTTTTGAAGAGAATCAACCACTGTCGGATTCAAGAGATTCACCCAGATTCGACCATGTCAACACTACGTGCTCCGAAGCAGTGGAGCCTCACCAAGAATGAAACCATCACCAGTTTTAATTGCTGGAGACAGAACCTAATTTACTCCCTCTCACTCGACCCTGGATTTGCACCGTTCCTCGTTACTGGCACCACCTGGACCTAAAAACTAACGCCATACCACTCAGAGGCCTGGTTGACGACCCAGAAGGTACCCCAAACCGATGCAATGCTGCCCAGAAGGTCGCCCAACTCGACTTGATGCTAGGACAAATCACCAACTTATGCCCCATCATCTCACGTAACACAATTACCAAGAATTCAACTTCCATCGACAACATCTGGCAGTCAATTCGTGCCTACTTCATCTTCCAATCTACAGGTGCCCATTTCATCGACCTCATGAACATCCAACTCAAGGCAGACGAACGCCCAGAAGATTTATACCAACGAATCATGGCCTTCGTGGAGGACAGCTTACTCACCACCACCTCCGGTCTATCCCATCATGGAGAAGTACCCACCGAGGATGAAGAACTTTCTCCAATGTTAGAGAAATAGGCTTCACCTAGTACACAAGGACCTTCCTACATTAGTAAAACAAAGATACGGTACTGAACTTAGATCAAGAACATTAGCTTCTATCAAGCCTGAAATTCCCCAGGCCATGGACACATTGTTAGACAGACTCTTTACAACACTCAGAAGAAGCAAAAATTATGAGGGCAGGTACCTTCCCATCTCGTCACCTGAAGCACACAACTAGCTCCAAATTTAACCGTCAAACCAACAGACAACCCACATGTCCAATTTGTCAAGCTTCTGGTTAGATATCAATTGGCCATTACCTCAGTAAATGCCCCTACTCACCAGATTCCGATCGTAGATTCCTTGCCGGTGCACGTGCCACTTCCGCCCTCGATGATAACCAACAAGAGTTACTTGATGCAGACTCTGACCTTACCCACCAAGCTTCTACCGTCTCGATTACAAACCCTCCAACCACAACCACCATAAGAGTGCAGATCAATAAACCACCAACAATTGACGTGCATCACAAACATCACACCATTAACCTAACATTGGACTCAGGAGCAGAAGCAAACATGATGCAAGAATCCTCAGCCAAACGTATTGGAGCACACATCACCACCAGCACACAGACCGCTATCTAAGCTGACGGAAAGACCTCACTTGACGTTAAGGGTCACATAAAACTTTTACTAACCAGAGGTAGCTTGTTTTTCACTCTAGAAGCCCTTGTGGTTGAAGATATAGACTCTGAAGTTTTCTTTTTTTCTCTCCGACCAGCAAAATCTAAAATCCGTTTCATTGATGACTCCGTTTACACCTACAAGAACACTAACCCAAGGAATGTTTCAAATTCTATCAGATTAATCAGCTCGCACATTCTCCGCGCACCTGAAACAACTGTCCGGCCTGGAGAATTTATTGAAATTGATGTACCCTCCGAATTCTCAGATTCTGACATCGCACTCGAACCGCGTGTCAACAAACATTCCGAGTCAGAAAATTCTTTGTGGCCGCAACCCATGATTACAAAAGCAATCGCCGGCAAAGTTCGTATTCCAAACTTGACTGATCCTACAAAAGGTCTTAAAGAAAAATGAACATTTTGCCCAAACGATCCAACTCTCGACACCTCCTACGTCACAACTTCCATCAAAATCAGAAGCCCAAGAACCGACATCTGACTTCCCGATCCACTCAATCACTATCAACCAAGATGATCAACTGCCATCCCACTACAAATCAGAATTTGAAAACTTTCATCGCCAGTACAAAAATGTTTTCAACACGTCGTTCAAAGGATATAACGGAGCATTCGGCCCTCTAACAGTAGTCGTCAACATGGGAAAAGTCGAACCTCCCCAACGAAAGGGCAGGGTCCCTCAGTATTCGAAAGACAAACTTGTAGAATTACAACAAAAATTTGACGAACTAGAATCTTTAGGTGTATTCAGTAAACCTGAAGATGATAACATTGTAGCTGAGTATTTAAATCCATCATTCCTAGTGAAAAAAACATCTGGTGGTCATCGCCTAGTGACATCATTTGGAGAGGTTGCCCGCTATTCCAACCCCCAACCCGCACTTATGCCGGATATTAACAACACGCTTAGAACTATCGGACAATGGAAATATTTGATAAAAACTGACTTAGCCCAGGCCTTTTTTCAAATTCCACTATCTGCCGACTCCAAGAAATATTGTGGTGTCGCAACCCCATTCAAGGGTATTCGTGCTTACAATCGTTGTGCCATGGGCATGCCCGGCTCGGTAACCGTCCTGGAGGAATTATTGCCTCGTGTCTTTGGAGATTTGATTCAAGAAGGTGTAGTCGCCAAGATTGCTGACGATTTATATTGCGGAGGAGCTACCCCATCCAAACTACTACAGAACTGGGAACGAGTATTGGTCAACCTAGAGAAGTCAGACCTTGCCCTCTCTGCTAAGAAAATTGTCACCGCACCAAAAAGCACAACTGTCTTAGGATGGATCTGGTCTGAAGGCAACCTCACAGCTTCACCACACAGAATTGCCACTCTGTCCACGTGCAACCGTCCGACAACCGTCAAAGCCCTTTGCTCATTCCTCGGAGCTTACAAGTACCTTTCAAGAGTGATTCCCAACTGCTCTTTGTTCCTATCACCACTCGAAGTTCTTGTCGCTGGAAAACAGTCCCATCAAGACCTCATCTGGTCCGAATCTACTAATGACGCATTTGAAGCAGCCCAGAAGCACCTTCACAACAATAAATCCATCACCATACCCAAACCGACAGACCAGTTATGGCTTGTCACTGACGGTGCCGTCAAGAAACCCGGAATCGGTTCCACACTGTACAGTCAAGGAGGTGGAAAGCTTCACGTGTCTGGTTACTTCAGCGCAAAGTTACGTTAACGTCAAACCAACTGGATACCTGCGAAACAGAAGCACTCAGTATTGCTGCATCGTTTCAGCACTTTGGCCCGTATATCATACAATCTACCGAGAAACCATCCGTATTGACTGACAGTAAGCCCTGCGTTCAGGCGCATAACAAACTACTTAAAGGACAATTCTCAAATAGTAGTCGTTTATCAACATTCTTATCTAATGCTTACCGCTATGCAGTCAAGATGCAACATTTCGATGGCTCTGCCAACGTTCCATCGGAATTTCAAAGTCGAAACGCACCAGAATGTCATGACCCCTCCTGTCAAATTTGCTTATTCGTAAACGATCTTGAATCAGCAACTGTCAATGCTGATTCATCCGAAAGCATCATTAAAGATACTTCAAGAATGCTTTTCATCACCCGGTCAAAATGGCTATCTTCCGAATCAGAGTGTCCAGATCTCCGACGCGTCCACTCACACTTGCGTCAAGGAACTCGCCCATCTAACCAAGGACATAAAACGATATCTCAACTGTTGCACGCTCAGCAAAGATGGGATGATTGTCGTACCCTTGCAACAACATTTCTCACCAGTCCGAACGGATTGTTGTCCCAAGTAACATCCTTACTGGTCTTCTCACCGCACTTCTCACCCGCCTTGACCATCCAACCCGATTCCAATTGAAAAAGGTGTTTTCTCGATACTTCTATGCCCTCGATCTCGACGTTGCTCTTCAACAAGTCAATGCCAACTGTCACACCTGCATATCACTTCAAAAGTTTCCATCGTCAAGACCACCAGAAACTACTTCCGAACCACCACCTATCATCGGTCACTCCTTCGCTGCTGACGTTTTACGTTTAAATAAACAATTCATCCTAATTCTTCGCGAATCTGTCACCTCCTTCACTGCAGCATGCTTGACCGAAACTGAAGAACACTCCGCTCTACGAGACGGTTTAATCAATTTAAGTATCAATCTACGCCCCCTGGATGGTCCAACATCAATTATCCGTGTTGATCCTGCACCAGGCTTCACCAAACTGTTCCAAGACGCAATCCTCCTCGACCATAACATTACGTTGGACATAGGTAGAATAAAGAACAGCAACAAAAACCCTGTTGCAGAGAAGGCTGTCAGAGAACTCGAAGACGAATTCCTACGAATAAACGACAGAAATCAAACGCTCACACCCACGTCTCTTTCTGTTGCAGTCGCTCGTCTCAACACCAGAATCCGTTACCATGGGTTGTCGTCCAGAGAGCTTTGGACTCAGCGTGACCAGTTCACCCACTAACAAATACCGTTGGACGACTATAATCTCATCCAAGAGCAATATCACCTTCGTTTCACAAACAATCAATACACCAACCAAAGAAAGACAAGCACAACACAATGATGAACCCGACGATACCCTTGAACGTCTTGAACCTAACATCCAACTATCCGACACAATCAATGAAATCAATCCCTCTGAAGCAGTCCCAACAACGCCTACTGATCCACCACATGAAGAAACACCACCACCAATCCTTAGCACCGTTGAACCCACTGCAGAAATTACCACACAACGACCAACCCGATAACGTAGTCCCCCTACGTATTTGAAAGACTATGTAACTGACAATACATAGATAAAAAGACAAAAAAGCAATCACGTTGATATTGCTTGATATTCGTTGTTTACATTTTCGTCGGTGCCGTACGCTTAGCACATTTCGTGCACCTTTAACATGAACTCCGATTTTGTGCACGTTTAGCACGACCCTGAAGGAGGCAACATTCCACTTTCGTTTTCACAGAAGAGAACTTGACTGATACACTTCCTGATAATCCGAACACATTCAGCTTCTCTAAAACCATCTACTCGGGCGTAAGAAAAGCAATCCTCTCACTCCGTAATGATTGCTCCACCGGACAAGATAAGATACCTTCGAAATTCTTAAAACTTTGTATTAACGAAATCACCAGTCCAATTTGTCACATAATAAACACTGCAATCGAGGAGAACGTTTTTCCAAACCAATGGAAAATCTCGAAGATCACGCCTATTCCGAAAGTCGATGAACCAAGTGAACCGTCAGATTACTCAGATTACCGACCGATATCCATTCTCCCAATCCTTTCAAAAGTATACGAAAGAATTCTAATGCTTCAAATGGTCGATCACATCGAATCCCGTAAACTTCTATCCAACCACCAATCTGGATTTCGAAAAGGACACTGTACGATCACAACATGTATGAAAATCAAGAGTGATATCATCAAGGCGATGGATAGTGGTGAAGTCACTCTTTTTGTGATGGCCGATTTCTCGAAAGCATTTGACACAGTCGATTTCGAAATAATGATTGAAAAACTTCATAATCTTAACTTTTCAAAGTCTGCATTGCTACTAATGGCAAGTTACCTATCAAACCGTCTACAATTCGTACAGATCAATGACAAGGAATCGAACAGACTTACCGTACTAAATGGTGTTCCCCAAGGAAGTATCCTCGGTCCTGTTCTATTTACTATCTACGTTCATGACATGTCAATAAATACTGATGCGGAGTGTATGCAATATGCAGACGACACCAGCCTGTATCGTCATACAGGACCCCAACACCTCGTAGAGTGCACTGAAAAAATCGACAACGACATCAAAGATCTCCAGAGATGGTCGAAAACCCAGAATCTTCTATTCAATTCGAAAAAGACGAAAACCGTGCTATTCTCGACACAACAAATGGCCAGACGACACCAGTTTGAATACGAGATAAAATCGCTTGACGAAAAAAAAAAAAACTATCGAACGTGTCAAAACATTCAAACTCCTCGGTATAACGTTTAGTGAGGATATGAAATGGAACACTCATATAAAAAAAGCCACGTCTAAAGCATATGGTACACTCAAGTCACTTTGTCGTATCAAGCGCTACCTACCTTACCATCTACGGAAGCAGCTTGCAGAATCGCTTGTATTGAGCCAGCTCGACTACGGCAATGCTCTTTTCATCAACGCACCATCCTACCTCATCCAGCAGATGCAGCGGATACAAAACGCAACCGCCAGTTTCGTGAGAGGCCGCTACTCAAATGTATCAGACGTGATCTCGCTGAAATGGCTACCAATTCGCGAGAGAGCAGAATTTAGCATGGCTAAACTTGCATGGAAATCCATTAACTCTAATAACTGGCCAACTTTCCTTCCGACAGAAAAAATGACACCTCGAGAAGGTTTGAGAAACCCTGTTCACGCTGGCACAATGTTGGCTTGTCCGAATATTATTATGGGTAGTTTTGAATACGACTCTTCGCGTATATTCAATGGACTTCCCCAAAAATGTCGGGATGAATTAGATTATAACATATTTTGTAGTGAAACTAAAAGGCATTTTTTGGATCAAGGTCTCGCTAGGAGCCTTGTATGAATTTAAAGTATTTTCATGACTTGAATCTCAAAGTCCAGCTATTTCCTTGGGATTTTACTCTGCTCATGACTTGATTCCAATTTAACAATAACTTTCCTTTTGATAACTTAATAATAGACTTGCGAGAGTTTTAACCTTGTGATAACCAACTCTGCTATTCTTTACGATCGTCAACTATATAACAACATACTTTCTCACTTTTAATAAATATTTCATTATTTAGTATTTTTTTTATATTGCTTATCGTTTTTAGCTGGGACGTTGCCACATCTAACTCCAAATCCTTTAACGCCTTGTAACTCTTAGTCATTTTCCATCGTATTGATTAACTTATCCCTATTCCGTAGCCAGTAGCAGTAGTTACACTCCGGTCATTATTCTTTAGAGCAACTATCCCCTATTTGTTTAATTATTTGATTTTAATTAGTTTTGAGTTATTCTAATGATATTTTATATATTTACTACTCCTGGACATTCTGCGATTCCAAGTCATACTCTTGTGTCACTCTTACATCCCTCGTCAATCGTATTTACTCTACTAATTTCCTAGATCTAACAGCCTACCTAGCGTCCTGGTCTGGTCGTACTTTATTTTACTGTCCATGGAGGAATTAGTTCTATTAGTTGTTATCAATAGTTGTATCAATTTTGTAGTATTTTATAGCTTAATCTAAATTCAGACTTTGGTCTTACACCGGTCTTGCACAAGCCACTAGCACTACGTTCACTCAGTCTACTTTTGCCAAGCTCATATTACTCTACAACGGTATTTGATCGAACGTACTTGGCTTTACCAACTTTTAGCCTTCTAGTCTCTAGTTACAACGGTCTCAGTAATTTTAATGAACATCATATTTTTATACGCTACATATATATTTATCATACTCAATTTCCAGGTGAAGAGCCAATTGTAAAACTTTGGAGATACTGTGAAATATATCGTTATTATTATTATTATTATTATTATAACAAGCTTTCAGTTTACTTTCAACCATATCGTTTACTTTCTTTCTCTGTCCCTTATTAACGTTGCAAATCGTGAAAATGGGAACAATAAACGAGTTTATTAGAAAAATGTCAACAGTGCCTGAAGTTGTTATATTTGTTGCAGCAAAACAACAGCTAACAGATGTCTCAATATTTTGCTCAAATCCAGCCAAATTTTGCATCCTTGGAGTCGACCCCACATACAACATAGACACATACTTTGTAAGTGCAAGTGTGTATCGCCATTCAATGTTTTTGACAAAAGATGGTGAACACCCTGTTATGCTTGGTCTATGTCTAATACAAGCAGGAAAAACGCAAGCCTCATACCAAAATCTACCCCAAGAAATGGTGAATGAAGAACAGAAAATTAAAAAACTCATTGTTTTTGGTTCGGATTCTGAGAAGAATGTGTATGAATCATTCATAGCAGTCATGCCAAACATATTGCATCTACTATGTGATATCCATATGGTAACCAACATTAAAACAGAGCTAGTCGGTAAGTAAATTTAAATAAGCATGCAAAAGTATTTAATACTGGATGTGCCAAAAAAAAACCACTCAAATTTAAAAATTTGACACTGCCTTTTCTACTTGGGCTACGCTCTTTAAACTTTGCAGATATAGATAAGAGAAATCCACATTTCAATTCAATAATAACTTAAAAAATTTGGCTCAATTATTATAATCAAGTCATTTTTGACATACGTCATGAAAATTATATCCAAACTAAGTCACCTCAATGAAACTTTCGAGAAGAGACCCACTGAGACCGAACAAAGTCTTGTTTAAACTCAAAATCACTTTTATTAGCAGGAGTTTAGTCTAACTTAAATTTTGAGGTATAATTTGTTAGGTTTGTCAAGTAGTTGTTAAGTGATAAGCTTTTGAAGCCAAAATTCACTTTCGAAAAGTGTGAAAGCATTTTTAAGGTTTTAGGTTTTCGGTATGGAATATTGTCTAATATTTCTAAAAAGTGCCAATTTTGCTAAAAAAATGACCATGTTATAAACGAAAATTGTTTTTAAAAGTATTTTAATAACATTCAATTATTGGTGTGTGTAATTTTACGATGCGCGATCCTACGATTTACAATTAACGATTCAAGCATAATATTAATTATTCTAATTATGCACGAATAAGTTTTCATGGTGTTAGCTACAAACATCATATAACAATAACGGAGAATGAAAATAAAAAAGAAGCTGGAAATAATTTATCATAATTAGAATTAGATTCTAGAACTAGATTAACATAACTCATATCTTCTATGTAGAAAAACCAAGAATTGATAGCGAGAGAAAGAAAATGTTCACCACATGCCTCGCTCGTTTAAATGAAAGAAAAAAGCTTCGACATCAAAATTTATTAAAACACAAACTTATATTTTGGTATCTTTATTATTTTAAGAACAGTGAATAAATAAAGGAAATAAGGAATCATTGGCTAAATTACTGTTGGCGTGTTCTTATAAAATATCTTTCACCAACTGAATGGCAACTGGTGTCTTAAATGATTGTTGAGGTTAAACTTAATGCACGCATACTATACATTGATTTTCTAGGAATACAAAAGAAGTCAAAGAAAGAATTAAAATATGTCTGAATATGTGATTACTAAACTTTAGGCTCAAGTAAGGCTTTGTTCCGTCTCAGTGGGTCACCAAACATCCAAAGTTTTTTTTGAGTCACCCGGTATATACAAAATGTGAAAAGCCTAGTCTGAGTATAAAAAGCTAGATCAAATTTCTTCACTTAAAAAGCAACGAGTGTAGATCCGTATTGTTTTTAATTTCCTCAAAATTTCAATTCAATCTAGTGTCTTGTTTTTGAATCGATCATTCTTTTTAGATTAAGAATAAAGTAATAATTATCCTAGACTTAATGGTGCAGTTTTAGACAGTCAGTAAAAAAACAGTTCACATCTCTTGGTGACATGTTATTGAGTATAATTTCAATTATTATCTTATAGAACTTGGCACCATGAATACCAAGAACACAATAATCAGAGACATATCTGGGCAGAATGTAGGTTCGCTTAGAGAGCCTGGCTTGATTGACAGTATTGAGGATTTTGAAATGAATTTGGCCGGCTTGATACAGAAATGGAAAAACTTTGGACAGGATGACTTTGTGAAGTACTTTGTTGAACACAAAGTCGATAAAATTAGAAACTGCATGAGTTCAGCAATGAGAGAGTTGACTGGTCTTGGATTCCCGCCAAAACCTTAAACTCAGAATGCAATTGAATGTGCCAACTCGGTTTTGAAGAGAAATGAGATGAATACAAATAAGATGACATTAAAAGAAGTTGTTCAAAAACTTAAAAGTCAAGTTCGCTATCAAGAAGAGCAAATGTACCTGTCATTGTTGGGGCAAGGAAAGTGGACACTATTGCCTACATACAAGGCAGAAGAATGAATCCGAAAGAACGATTGGCTTTTAAAAATAAGTTCAACAATACACAAGTTTATGAGGCAAGTATGCCAGGAAAACTCTCTGTTAAGGTTACAGAGTGTGGACTTTTGGAACCACCTTTTTCAATTTTGGAGGAATTATTTGAGGAAGCATGAAAATTAATTGACACAGGGATTGTTTCAGTTCCTGGAGCAAAACCATTCACAGTGACATTCAACAAAAATGGAGTCACAAAATGTTCAAACACGTGCAGTCGGTATTACAGCTTTCAGATATGCGAGCATACCATTTGCGTTGCTGAGAGTGAAGGTATTTTAGAAAAGTTTTTTTAAAAAAAAGCAAAAAGATGATTTGACATCCATGTCAAGAGTCATAAATGCAGATAAAGATCCTAATGTTGGAAAAAAGAAAACAAAATCGACATCCAGAAGAAAAGGACAAAAAAACACTAACAAAGATAGATGCATCCACGTTAGAAGCTTTAGCATCAATAACACAACACCTTTAACCACAAGTCAAACCAATCAACCAATCAGTACTCCTCTTTCAATGGAGCAACCAGTCAATCAAACTTCAATCCCTGATGCTTCAGTTATTTCCAATTCAAACAACTCGGCCTTTCTCAATCAAACTCCAACCACTCCTGCATCAAACAATCCAACTCCAATCACACCTGCATCTGTCAACCAAACTTTATTTTCTAATTTGGTCAATCCATCTTCTATTACCGCTACGTTCAATCCAACTTCAACCTTTGCTGAATTAATCAATCCAGCTTCAACCTCTCACGTGTTAGCTGCATCTACTCCTATCTATCAAACAACATCCACTACCAATATCAATTCATTATTGTCAAATTGCCACCTGCCATTACATGGTGATCCCTACAACGAGATATCTGTTGATCTGTTCAGACATCACAAAACCAAAATAATCTAGACTATCTTCTAGAGGCTGTCTCCATTATGAATTCCAAAGATCAATCATCAATCATCAATTATCAAATCAAACCAACAAAAGAAAGGTAAATCAAAAGAAAAGCCCACGTTGCGTTTGCTGCGCCAAGCAAGGGCACCAATACCAGAGAACAATGTTTTACAAACACAGCCTACACAACTGCTATCTTTATGGGCTCCTATGCCTACATATTACATTTTTTTTTTTATGATTTGAGAAGCTACATTACACTTACGAACATATACTACTTACAAAAACAAACACAGAAAAAATAAATAGCTCATCCCCCGCAAGGGGGATATCGCCAAGGGTACTAAGCTATTGAATAAAATAAAAAACTTAAAGGGAAAACCATCACTAAAAGGATAAACACAAATATTAAAAAATATTATAGAGCTGTGTTAGAAGATCATTAAACCAAAATAAGGCACAACTAAACCTTTCAGAGTCGAGAATAAATTCAATGACAAGATTAATTATTATGTTATTTATGTTGAAAGGTAATTCTGGATCACCGTACAACAAAAGGTTGAAGAGCTTAGGAGGGCTTAGTAGATAAATATTTATGTCTTGGTTCAGAAGTTTGTTGAACAAAAGATGTAAATATAGCAGTGCTAAAGAAAGTGTTGAGAGTTTTCGATGGAATTTGTTCTACACGCACAAAATGGATCTAAGGTGTCACGAAAACCGTGTCTAAATTTATGTTCATTGAGGTGACTAAATCCTACTCGAAGACGATTGAGAAGGATCATACCCTGGTTGTCACGAGCTCCAAAAACAGGAGAAGGTTTGGGCCAATATTACATATTGATGAAAAGAAAGGGCAATGTGTCAAAATGTCATGGTTGCAAATCCAGCTTTGATAAAAAAATCCAAATTTGAACGTTTTACAAAGAAAAGAACGTGACTGGTGGCCAAAAATAAACCGCTCAGAATCCACAAAAACCTGGCAAATTAGCGAGAAAACGTTTTACTATTGTTTGAACTTATGTTGTTTGATCAGGAGACGACCATCGCTCCGAAAAGACCAGATCACTGTACTTTATGAGGGGGAGCTTGCAACCGATGAGGCTTTGCTTAAACTTGATGGATTTTTTAATTTTTAATTAATTGTGTTATATATAATAATAATAATAATAATAAAATTCTACAACCGCCCATTACTGGATATGGTTGGACATGGGAAAGTCTCACCGTGAGGCCTATTCACTTAGAGGTATTTTCCCATGTCGAATTGATTAAATTCAAATTCACATCATTACTTCTTGCTTAAGGCAAGAGAACAAAATTGACTAATAGAAATCATTTTATGACCAACAACTTGATCCAAAAAAGGGTTTGCAGGGCGGCCTCTTCTCGTGTATTGGTCATCATTAAATGTTAATAGTTTCAAAGAACGAGAAGAGGGCATACGAAGGACGTGTGCAGCATAGTGATGTTGCTGTGATTTAATAAAATAGCTAACATCAGAGGTTCCACAGATCCTGTGGAGCTGTGCATTGTTTATTGAAAATCTGTAATCATTTTGATTCTCATTCACAAATCTGAAACCACCACGTACCATTCGACGCAGAAATTTTCGATGCGCCACGTCAAGCCGATCAAACTGTTCTTGATTAAGGTTCCAATTCTGACAGGCATACACAAGACGACTTCGAACAAAACAATTCAAAAACAAAACTCTCGTTTTCAGCTTCAAATGAAAGTTTTGTAAAAGATTTGACATTTGTAAAAATTTTGCAGATACTAGTTGAATACGGTGAGTGATCTCCTTTTCACCAGTATTAGGCTGATTCGAATTGAGATAAGCACCAAGATATTTAAAATCTGACACGTTTGACAGTTGACTTTCACCGAGATCAATAATTGAGGATGGGTAGGGTATTTCATCTGGATGGTTAAGTATCATCGTTTCGGTTTTTTGAATCAGAAAATTTTCTTTTTGCTTTGAAAAAATGTGGTCGGGCCAATGCCCGGTGGCCCCCTGCTGCCGCGGCCCTGTGGTATGGGCATAAAGGAGACTGTCAGGTATTCTCAATAATTTCTGAATGAGTTTTGCAGTTTTGTACACGAACCTTTTGTTTAAAAATTTCAGTTCATCTCACTGAGTGGAAATTAGTTTTCTTAAAAATTAATTACCCTTAAGAAAATTGTTGTCTTCAGCGATGTCTTTTTTATATAATTTTAATCGACACCATAGGTCAAAAACTCAATTCGAAGGCTTGACGGCTTTGGCCTAATGGATGGCGAAAATATGGCAAGGTTATGGTCTTATCTCAGGTCATTTTCTAAAATAACAAAAGAAATGACCCCAGCATATCGCACAGATCTTCTTAGTGATGCCTTCATGCATTTTGGTGCAAAGAAGATGAGTAATATTGGTAAGTGAGTTCTCTGAGAGCAAGCTCAATTAAGAAGATTAGTAAACTAATAAAATCATTGACTAGGATAGAAGCGCTTTCTGATTAGTTTTTTTATGATTAGAGAAAAATGTAGCTGGATTCTTTATTATATTTTCATAGCCTGAAATGTATGAATTCATCTTTTACCACTTTTACGAAAGCACCTTGTGTTTCTTCATCATAAAGCCAAAGAAACTCTAAATTCGTGCCAGTCTGAGATACAATCCATATGTTCAGGATTAGCCGGTAAGTGACCTTTTTCAAATTCATTATCGATTGTTTATTAAAGATATTTTTTTTCTGATATAGACAAAGCATAATTAACAAAAGAATTTATCAAAATTTGTGCTCCCACGGGAAGGAAAAGTTGTTCTTTCTTTTGTTTAAAAGTGCTGTGTACGCAAATGATAGAAGATACGTTAAATGATTTCCAAGAAAAACTATAACGAAAAATAATTTTTAGGGCATCTTAGAAAGCTTTTGTCAATGTTTTTTCTTTGAACATTTCCTCTTGGCCATTTACCATGTTTCTTCTTTTCTCAGTGGTGGTAAATGAAGAAACAATCCAAACGTGGAAAGTTGAAGAAGACAACGTGGGCAAGAAACCTCCATCTCAAGAAATGGGTTAGAATATAGATTTGCAATCGCTCTAAAAGGGCAGGAAATATGAGATTATCAAATATAAATATTCAGAGATTGTTGCGTTTTGACGTAATTTGTATTTTTGAAATAACGTATTCAAAAACTTCTATGATGATCAAAACTTATGAAAACTTAAAAAGACACTTTAAAGCATCAATATTTCCGGCCTGCCAAAAATACTGCAATTTTTTAAAATGTGGACGCTACAATTTTTGTTTAATTTAAATACCTTAATGTAGTTGATTTTATACCACCTCGTTAGACAAAAACCCAAGTTATGTAACAACTAGCAATTGTTATAACAAAGGATTTTTATCACTCTTGAAAGGATTACTAACAAAGGCTCTATTCTTTTTTCGGTATCTAGGGATTTTTCTACAGAGAACGATTCCCAAATTGATACATTTAATGTCGCACTGCGATGTACAGTGAAGGAACATCAGTTAAGTCTCTTTTTTGTTTCTTATGGAACATTCTAAGAAACTCTACTCTTGAGAATTCCATTTTATTTCCTTTTGTTCTCTTTGCAGAGAATGAATTGTTTTGTTTAAATAGAACAAATCGGTCACAACAATGACCCTTTTTTGTTCTTTTCTTACGGACTCAAAGATGTTCCATTATATGAAAGAACAATTTTAATAAACTGCGGGGAATTATTTGTTCTTTGATATAATGGAACAAATTCAATATACCGCGGGGTATTATTTGTTTCTTTATATGAAGGAGCAATTTCAATATACCACGAAGAATATTTTGTTCCATTCATTGGAGGAATATTCTATTCTCTGGTGATATGGGGACAATATAGATGCTCATTTAATTATTCAAACAAACGAAAAAATTGTTCTCTTATCACTAAGAACAGTAAAATCAGTTTTCAAAGGAACAATTAATCTCTGTCATAATAGTGCTGATTATTGTTCAATTTCTCATAATTGATAAGAAGAATCTGTACCTGTCAAATGACCAACGAAGGTCATCACATTTATGATATATTATAATATCATATATTATATTCGAAATAAAATATTATGATATATTATAATATCATATATTATATTCGAAATAAAATGTTATGATTATATTATCATAATATTCTAAACGGTAGCAATTTTTTTACTTGTATTAAACAGTGTAGAATACAGATTGGATTTTTATGTGCAGAAGAATTTTTTGCAATTTTCAAGATGTCATCACACCCGTCAAGACAGCTGAATTCTAGGGCAATTATTAACTCCTTACAGAGCAACATCATGTCTTTGGTAAGAAATGAATATTTTATATTTCGATTAAAATTCCGAGAAATATAAATTATGAATGAACAGTTTTTGTCTTAAATGGTAGACTTCCAAGTGATTTCTGTGCAAGAAATTGGGTTGACGTGAAGGAATGTTTCTAACTTTAAAACAAATTATGCTGCGTTTTTTATGCTAAGTTCTCTTCTACAAATTTAAACTCAACTTTGCAATAACTTCTTACTTTTTTTAATTTAGATAAAAAAACCGATGGTGTTCTAGCACGTCGTGCCATTTTCGCAGACGAGGATAAACTATCCATTTGTAATGTCCGTTTCATTCTCGATGAAGTGCTGGCAAATATGAAAATAAAATTCTTCATTTCGTACGTCTCTGGAACTCAATCAAACCCGAAAAAGCGTGGAGAAACAAGAACAGAAGATCCCTTTTGTGCTTGTATCAATTTTTTCATCTGTTATGAAAAATCTATCATCCAGGAACATGAAATTTTTCAGGGATTTCATAACGCTACCGACACCAAATTTGAAAATAAGCCGATGATGACCAAATCTACCAATGTTAGAGAGTCAATATTCAGAATGCTGCAACAAACTGTTAAAGTGAGAAAAATTTCTTCTATTATTTCCATTAACTCAAATTTACAAATTTTATATTTCATCGGCAGACCTAAAACGTTTAGCAAGGAATTAAAACCGAATTTCTGATATTTTTAATCATTTTTTTTGCCTTTGTTTTAGGAGCACAATAGCAAATGCATCCAAACACTCGTACATGACAGCCTGTTCCACTGCTTTGAAAAAGCTCATCCGACAATGCCTTGTGATATGGTTGACGAGACTGTTCGTGCCCAACGTCAGGAAGTGTGTCGTCTTCACTGCTGTGATATTCGGATTGCAGAATCATTTCCAACGCCAGCAAAAATCTGAAAAAATCTAAACTTATCCATATTTATGAAGGTATGGGGACATTAGAGGAGGGGCACCGCCATCATCAAACCTATCAAAGGCTGCAGACAAAATCTCTGAATTGATGAAGAAGCTTAACTATCGCTTGTACCGTGGCATGGTTTATTTCAAACCTGAAGAAGGTAACTTAATTTAGGCAGGCATAAATTTTTTCATGGCTTTGAATTTCGTAAATTTTTAGGAGTAATTGAATAATTTCAACATAACGTTTTTCTTGATATTAAACTGTTTGAGTTTCCTATTGATTTAAAAAAATTTGAACTTTGTAAAGTGGAAAATTCTAGATTTTTACAGCTTTTCCTTTTTTTCTTCACCGACAGCAAAATTCACATTCAAACTTCTTTGCGATCCTGAAGAATTTCTCTGCAAAGTACAAACGAACGCAGGACTAAAGGAATTAGTATTGGCAAACCATGCAAATCTTTTAAAGCATATGTCTAGCATTCATACTGAAGTGAGTACTTTGATTTTGATAAAATGGTTTAGTCTACTAAAAAGTTAAGGCTTGAATTCGTTAGCTCGTAATCTTTACAACATGACCATCAGAATTTATTTTTCATTTTTAAGTTTATAAATTGAAAAGTTTAACTGTGGTAGTCCATTTCATAGACCGTTAGACCGCCAGTAGGCCGTCTCATTTAACCCTATTATTATCAGGCTTTTTTGGATTTTGTATTCTCAAGGGGGGTGTTTTCCACCAGCCTTGTATAACTTTTGATCTAGAAAAGGTATGGACTTGAAATTTGGCACAAATGTTTTCCACCATAAAAGGAGTTCATACAAAAAAATTTGGGTTGATGACGTCATCATAAAGGTGATGACGTCATCACAAAGTTTCACAATTATCGCTGACCAATGAAAAAGCACTATTCAATAAAATAGCAATTAAAGTTGAACGAATGGAGATTTTTCAATTCTGTTTTGAATTTCTAAAAGCCAAAAAGAATATCTTGATCATATTTGCCGGTTTTTAACATACTAATAAAATCGGGGTTTAAAGTCCATGCAGAAAATGAGTAATTTTTTTCAAAAAACAATGACGTCATTTTTGATGACGTCAGCAGTTTTTGAAAATTTCTAAGATATTTTTTAAAATTTATCATTGATACCTAAAACCTGTCAAAATTTGAAGTCAGTTGGATACCTAGATCAAAAGTTATGCTAAATTAAAGATTTTATGATTTTACAGGGTTTTAGCTGGATTTTATGATATGCCTGCACAAAAAAGTAATAAAACCTGATCTGGTCGGTAAATAATTGTAAAATTTAGTATACATGCTGCTAATAGGATTATATTAAAAGTCAAAAACTTTCAGAGTGTTAAAAAAAATTTTCAGTGAGCTATTAGCAAAAGAGTGCCAGCCTGGTGGAAAACACCCCCCCCCCTGATAAAAATAGGGTTAAGAGCATTTGCACTGGAAGACCGTAGGCCGTCAATTTTAGACTCATGAAAGGTGTTCTTTTCGTCATTTTAATCTATGACTGTTTTTAGAATTCTTTGAAAAGTAGCTCAACTGTGGTAGTCCATTTCATAGACCGTTAGACCGCCAGTAGGCCGTCTCATTTATGAGCATTTGTACTGGCAGACCGTAGGCCATCAATTTTAGACTTTCAAAAGGTGTTCTTTTCGTTATTTTCATCTATGACTGTTTTTAGAGTTCTTTGAAAAGTAGCTCAACTGTAGTAGTCCATTTCATAGACTGTTAGACCGCCAGTAGGCCGTCTCATTAATGAGCATTTGTAATGGAAGACCGTAGGCCGTCAATTTTAGACTTTCAAAAGGTGTTCTTTTCGTTATTTTCATATATGACTGTTTTTAGAATTCTTTGAAAAGTAGCTCAACTGTAGTAGTCCATTTCATAGACCGTTAGACCGCCAGTAGGCCGTATCATTTATGAGCATTTGTACTGGCAGACCGTAGGACGTCAATTTTAGACTTTTAATGGACTTGAGACGGATTGAAAACATACTAATTGTTCCAATTTTCTTTTTCAGCTCTTTCCTAAAATCAAGATCGACAACGATTTCATCGAGGTGAAGAACAATACATATTTAAAACTTTCAAGTCGAGCATACGTCAGTTGCCCCTTTACCAATCTCGTCATTTGGCGTCATAATTCCACGCAGCTTTCACGATTTTGATCCCTATCGGACGAATTGTCACGGAGGTTTCATGGCTTCAGCAATCGAGAATTGGTTTCCAAAGTTAGAAGACCAAGTCAAATTGGCCCACAGAATTTACCAATGCCTACTTTGCTTCCAGCTACCAGACAAAACGAGAAAGCTAACATATATGGAAAAATCGACTCAGGCAAAACATCAATCATGAACTTCTTTTCCGCATTAATACCCGAAGAAAAGATCTCCATTTTGACAAAAGAAACCACGTTTGGTCTGTCCATGATAACCGATGATACAGAGCTGCTTTATGTTGATGAATGGACGCGTGAGATGACGCCCCCAGACATTGCAAAAATGCTGTTCCAAAATGGCCGGTTTCCTCAAGCTTTCAAGTTCAAGTCACCAAAGATGAGAAAGATGGCAGCTGGTGTCTTCTTGATATGTAATGCGATGCCAAAATTTGGTAAAGAAGAAGAGGCTGTGAAAAGGAGATTGGCAATGTTTCATACCCGACCACTTGAAAATATAGACCCCTCTGCACCATCTTGGATCAAGTCTAATGCGATGATCTTCTTGTCTTTTGATGCTTTTTTACCTTCCCTTTGATTCTGGAATCTCAAATTCGACGGTCTTGCGGTCTTCCAATAGAAACTCTCATAAATCTACCGGGCTACCCCTGGTATACTGGTCTACAGAATGGTCTTCATTTTCAAAAGAGTATAAATCGAATTTGAGTTAGGACTTTAAACCTTTGAAGCTTTCTTACCTTCCCTTTGACTCTGGAATCTCAAATTCGACGGTCTTACGGTCTTCCAATAGAAACTGTCATAAATCCACCGGGCTACCCCTGGTCTACTAGTCTACAGAATGGTCTTCATTTTCAAAAGAGTATAAATCGAATTTGAGTTAGGACTTTGAAACTTTTGATGCTTTCTTACCTTTACTTTGACTCTGGAATCTCAAATTCGACGGTCTGATGGTCTTCCTATAGAAAGTCTCATAAAATCACCGGGCTACCCCTGGTCTACTGGTCTACAGAATGGTCTTCGTTTTCAAAATAGTATAAATCGAATTTGAGTGAGGACTTTGACACTTTTGATGCTTTCTTGCCTTCCCTTTGACTCTGGAATCTCAAATTCGACGGTCTGGTGGTCTTCCTATAGAAACTCTCATAAAATCACCGGGCTACCCCTGGTCTACTGGTCTACAGAATGGTCTTCGTTTTCAAAAGAGTATAAATCGAATTTGAGTTAGGACTTTGAAACTTTTGATGCTTTCTTACCTTGCCTTTGACTCTGGAATCTCAAATTCGACGGTCTGATGGTCTTCCTATAGAAACTCTCATAAAATCACCGGGCTACCCCTGGTCTACTGGTCTACAGAATGGTCTTCGTTTTCAAAAGAGTATAAATCGAATTTGAGTGAGGACTTTGAAACTTTTGATGTTTTTTACCTTCCCTTTGACTCTGGAATCTCAAATTTGACGGTCTTACGGTCTTTCAATAGAAACTCTCATAAATCCACCGGGCTACCCCTGGTCTACTGGTCTACGGATTGGTCTTCATTTTCAAAATAGTATAAATCGAATTTGAGTTAGGACTTTGAAACTTTTGAAGGTCTCTTACCTTCCCTTTGACTCTGGAATCTCAAATTCGACGGTCTGATGGTCTTCCTATAGAAACTCTCATAAAATCACCGGTCTACCCCTGGTCTACTGGTCTACAGAATGGTCTTCGTTTTCAAAAGAGTATAAATCCAATTTGAGTTAGGACTTTGAAACTTTTGATGCTTTTTTACCTTCCCTTTGACTTTGGAATCTCAAATTCGACGGTCTTACGGTCTTCCAATAGAAACTCTCATAAATCCACCGAGCTACTTCTGGTCTACTGGTCTAAAGAATGGTCTTCGTTTTAAAAAAAAGTATCAATTCAATTTAGGTTAAGAATTTGGAAACTTTGATACTTTTTTTACCTTCATTTTGACTTTTGAATCTTAAATTCGACGGTCTGACGGTCTCTCAATAGAAACTCTCTTAAATCCACCGGGCTACCCCTGGCCTACTGGTCTACAGAATGGTCTTCATTTTCAAAAGATACTGTCAATTGAATTTGAGTTAGGAATTTGATAATTTTGATGCTTTTTGCTTCCTTTATGACATTGGAAACTCAAAATTGACGGTCTGATGGTCTTCCCATAGAAACTCTCATAAATCCACCGGGCTACTCCTGGCCTACTGGTCTACCGAATGGTCTTTGTTTTTAAAAGAGTATCAATTCAATTTAGGTTAACACTTTGAAAATTTGATGCTTTTTTACTTTCTCTTTGACTTTGGAATCTTAAATTTGACTTTATTACGGTCTTCCAATAGAAGCTCTTATGAAATCACCGGGCTTTTCGTGGTACTGGACTACAGAATGGTCTTCGGTTTTTGAAACATTTTGGATTGGGTTGAAATAATCAAGAAACATTCTTTTTGTTTTGACTTTTTCTTTTTCTGTTTCCTTACTATAAAATCTTCCACCTCCACTGTCACACTAGTCCTTTTGGTTTTCCTTTTCAATATTTTCTCATCTTCTCCACTTTTTCGTTCTTCATCCGAAGATATCACAATGACGTCGGGCTCTGAAAATAAAAAATAAAACATGAAAGTCATGTTCTGTCCAAAACTTAACCTTTAAGACACAAAAAAGGACGAAATTGAAAATGAGCTGAGCTTGTAAGAAAAAAATCAAAAGGGTCACCTTTTGGCTTTGGTCCACACAGCTTGATCATAGTTGATTGGCTAAAACAGGTACAATTTTGCTTTAGCATTTCCTCCTCTTTCCTCTTTTGTGCATCTGCCATTTTCTCGGAAAGGACAAGTAAAGTGTGTAATATTTCCATCTTCAGTGGTCCTTTTAACAGGTCCAGAAATATAACCCGAATTGGAAAACTACCGGTACACAAGAAATCGGGGAAAGTTATGGTACTCTACCTTATAGAGAGAGGAAGTAAAATGGTGTAATGGTCTATAGAACGGTCTTCACTTTAAAGAAAAATGGTATTGACCTCTACAATCATGGACAAAAGGTTGTAGACTTTTCAAAAATTGAGAAAAATCTCTCAAAATGCCCTACTTTCCCCTCTCCCCCCTCTGCAATGTTGTAGTACTGGTGCTGGCATCGCTACACGGCAATATCACAACTCATTCTCTATCAACATTGTGGGGAGAGGAAATTTCTAAAAGTCTACAGACCTTTTGTCCATGATTGTCTGAGGCAATTTAAGACTTAGAGTTTTTTAAAGTTTTATTGTTGAAATTTTAACAGTTTTTTTTTATTTTAACTGATTATATTAGGACTTGGGAGATGTTTTAAGCTGTTTATTTTCAACTTTTCTGTTTTACTAATGTCTCATGGGATGGCCCAAGGCTTTTTTAAGGGTTTTTGGGCTTTAAAAAGGCACAGATTTGGTATTTCATTGCTAGAGCTCAAAGACTTCAACTTTTTATCCCTTTCATTGAGTCAAATCGTTTTCATCTTTTAAAAAAAGGAATTGGGTCTTTATAATGAGTGTAAACAGAACCTAAAAAGGAATTTGGGTATACAGAAATAAAAAATTCAAAATGGTAGCTGGAACAGCATGGGGGAGCATTAGCACATTTTGTAGTGATAGGTTGTAGACTTTATTGAAAGTTTTGAATTCTAATTTTTAGAAAAAGATCATTGTTTTAAAACTCTTCATTAATTTTTTCACTGAAAAAGATAGTAATGTAGACAGAGCTTAAAAAGGATTATGGGTTTACAGAAATTGAAGATTCAAAATGGTAGCTAGAGCTGCATGTGGGGGAACATAGTGCTGTAACTTTAATTTTAATTCTTTTAATTTTTTTTTTTAAAAAAAAGTAGAAAAAAGTAGAAAAAATGAAACCAAAAGGAAGAAACACAAAGAAGAAAGCTGGAAATGATGGAGGAATTTGCAAGAAGAAGAACAAGTCAACTAAAGCTGTGCCGATCGAAAAATCTTTTGCCATGCGATATCACTACCAAGTGTTGAACATCAAAGGAGACGCCCTGGTAAAGAAGTTCAAAGAATTTGGAAAGGCGACGATATACAAACACGCAAAGAAGAGTCTGGAAGGGGAAGTGAAGAAAGACCGGCGCATTGGCAGTGGTATTGGAAGACCAAAGAAGTTGGACGAAAGAGACCAGAGGAACATCGGGAGAACCATTGTACAGTTGAGGGAGACGGATCCAAATTTCACATCGAAGCGGGTGCAAAAGGAGATTGGAGCTGAAAGAAGATGCAGCAATTGAACAATCAGGAGAACGATGAATAATCTGGGATATGGATACAGGAATGCAAGAAAGAAAGGTCAATTGTCAAAGGAGGATATGAAAAATCGGTTGAAGTGGTGCAAGGAGAAGAAGAAAGCAAATGTCACACAGGAATTTTGGAACCGCGGCGTCTCACTCTACATGGATGGTACAGGGTTTGTATTCAAAGAAAACGCATTCGACCAAGCCAAATCAGTCAAATCAAAAGTTTGGAGAAGACCAGATGAAGGATTGGAAAGAGGATGCACAGCAAAATTGAACAAAGCGGGTACAGTGCAGGCAAAATTCATGGTTGGGATATCGTACGAGAGAGGAGTAGTGCTGTGTGAACATTACACCGGCTTGACAGGTAAGAAGTTTTCCAAAATGATGGACCAGTGCATTCCACGTGCCTTTGACTGGAGCATTAACCCGACAGACAGACGCTACCTTCAGGATGGATGCCCCGTTCAAAACTCAAGGATTGCGCAGGAGATTTTGGAAGACTTGGGAGCAGAACTGGTATCTATCCCAGCAAGGTCCCCAGACTTGAACCCCATTGAGAATTTTTTTCACTTGGTTGGTCAGAAGCTGGAGCAAGGTGCAATCACAAACAACATCACCCATCAAACCTTTGATGAATTTGTGGCTAGGGTAACTGACATCATTTTAAATTTTGACCGAAACATCATTAATAAAATCATTGGGAACATGGACACGCGGATACAAGAAGTTATCAAGAAGAAAGGGGGACGAACCAAATATTGAGGTATCTTTTAGCTTTTTATGTTCGGCTTTTTTACAGCGCGCACAAAAAACTATTTAACAATAATATATATATGGTTAAAAACTCAACGGGTTAAAAGCGGGTTTTTAGGAAAACTGTCTCATTTCAAAAAGCTATTTTGCAAAATAATCTATTAGGGAATTTCTAAATTAAGCGTAGCGTCCACTTTGCTTGCTAGAAAACGACAAAACAAACAAAATCTTAAAATAAAACGAACTAACTCAAAATCTCAAAAATTTCATAGTCCTTTTACTGTATACACTATATACACAGAATCAAAATGAAAACCTTTGTACGCGACTTGACTTATTTTCTCTCAAAGGAAGTGATCAGACGCAAAGCTCTTTTTTGACCATGCTGCGTGCTAATAATCTTAGAGCGCAAAGCGTAAAGTGTAAAGTAGGACAGTTTTTAAAAAATATTATATTTTATATAATATTTTTTACAGACTGTTCTACTTTACACTTTACGCTTTGCGCTTTAAGTCAATTTGAGCAAGGCAGCTGTAAAATTAACTGAAAAAATGCAAAAACAATCCAATACCTGTTCAAAAAGTAAGTCAGTAAAATGTCAACAAAATATGGTAAAGAGTAAATTCTTTACCTAGCAAAAAAAAAATAACTTTCAAAAACATAACGGGTTAGTTCTAGATATCTTTGTTTGCAAACATGTCTATGAAATCATGGAAACACTTTACGCACGGCTTGATCACGCGCGGATTGTGAATCGGCATGAAAAAGTTGAATACACACCAACGTGCTGCCATCATCCTGGTCTCCACTTCATTGATTACGCTGCCCCGTTCATACCTTTTAATTTCTGCATTTGCTGTGCTGAAGATTGGGGTTTTCCTGTCCCACACAATATCTTGAACGAAGTGTGTTTTGGGCGCAGCAATATGAATTGGCTCCCCCTCCAAGAGGTTCAACAAATCACTCCATGGGATGACCTTCTCTGACCATCGGAAATCGTTAAGGAATATTATTTCGGCTTCCTCTGCACCGACCCATGCGAACGTGGTAGAAGTTGGATTAAAAAAACATCTGTAAACCAAGGTTAGCGGTTTCAAGAGAAATGTTTTACCCATGTTGCAGTTGCCAATAAGGATAACATTGTTCTCCTTTCTACGACCATACTTCAAAGCCGAGTAGATGGCGGTGGTGAATGTTTTCAGTGAAATTTCGTTTCTTTCCAAAATCTGGCATGCACTCATGTACCACAAGCAGTCGTCATCACAGTGACACTTTGCGTTTCGAAGGGCAGTAAAAACATCAATAAGATTGCGATTTCTTTCTCGCAACAACTTAGCCGAATCGTGTAAGCGCCAAGCTGTTTTTAAAATTTCCAGACGAGATTTCTCGGTTTTACTCAACACCAGCCTGGCGAGATCATCTTTTCCGTCGTCCAGTTCAAGTTTTGCCTGAGCGCACAAGTCTAGATCGCTTTTAATGTTTTTCTTAACAAGTAGTCCATAGATATCTACAACATCTGACCTACGTGCCTTGGCTTTAGACTTGGTGGGTACTCCTTCATCACTGCTGGCTGGCCTGCTTTCACTTGACTTTCTTTTTTCTGTATAGACAGCGTGATTAGAACTCTTTACATAGTTTCCTCCCTTAGTGACATACTCGTATGCTGTGAAATAGTTAGTATGGTGATCAGAAAAGTTCACATTAATTGAATACCTTTCTTGGATTCTTTGCCTGACGAGCTTCCATCTCTTCACACGGTTAAGTTTTACGGCCAGATGGTAATGAATGCCACCGTCTTGGTGAGACTCCTCGCACACAACCCACTGATTGACCATTTTTTCGCCAAATGTATCTACAACAATACCAGCAAAATCTTCCTTTGTAGGTACTCTTTCCGGATCTACCTGGCTGTACGTTATTAGATAAACTTGTCGTAGTCCTGGTGAATTTTCTTCATTGTTCGCTGCTGATGATGGGCCAGACGCCATGATAATAGTTTTATAATATTTCGTTGATTAGTTTGACTGAAAAATAGAAAAAAGCAACAAATTAAAAACAGTTATATACTTTGTTTATCACACAAAATAGGTCAGAATAGCAAAAATGATGCCATCACTCCACCCCACCTGTTGCACCAGCTACTATGCCAACATCAAGATGAATTAAATCCAGAGAAATACTTGTAATCAGACAATATTCATGCTTGAAATGGAAAAAATCAACAGCACAAGACAACAAAACAACCATTTATACATCACATTTCTGACAAATCAACACTAGAAATGGTATTTGAACTTAGAAAGAAGTCATTGGAGCACTCAATTCCACCAAAAATTAAGAAAGACCAAGCCAGGAAACGTTCGAATGTTTAGAACGTGACAGCCTCGTTTGCATTCGAAAACCATAGAATCGGACTAATGGTCATGTCCTGGAACCACCACTGGCCCCAGCGACTCAAAACTTGGCACTGGCCTTCTCTACGACCTCCAAAACCATGGAACCCAACTAATGGTCATGTCCTGGACCCACCATTGGCCCCAGCGACTCAAATCTTGGCACTGGCATTCTCTACGGCCTCTGAAACCATGGAAATCAACTAATGGTCATGTCCTGGACCCACTATTGGTCCCATCGGCCCAAAACTTGGCACTGGCATTCTCTAGGGTCATATTTTTTCAGAAATCATAGTGCCGTACATATTCCCTTTTCAATTTTTTTTTTAAAATTCAGACAATCATGGACAAAAGGTTGTAGACTTTTCAAAAATTGAGAAAAATCTCTCAAAATGCCCTACTTTCCCCTCTCCCCCCTCTGCAATGTTGTAGTACTGGTGCTGGCATCGCTACACGGCAATATCACAACTCATTCTCTATCAACATTGTGGGGAGAGGAAATTTCTAAAAGTCTACAGACCTTTTGTCCATGATTGTCTGAGGCAATTTAAGACTTAGAGTTTTTTAAAGTTTTATTGTTGAAATTTTAACAGTTTTTTTTTATTTTAACTGATTATATTAGGACTTGGGAGATGTTTAAGCTGTTTATTTTCAACTTTTCTGTTTTACTAATGTCTCATGGGATGGCCCAAGGCTTTTTAAGGGTTTTTGGGCTTTAAAAAGGCACAGATTTGGTATTTCATTGCTAGAGCTCAAAGACTTCAACTTTTTATCCCTTTCATTGAGTCAAATCGTTTTCATCTTTTAAAAAAAGGAATTGGGTCTTTATAATGAGTGTAAACAGAACCTAAAAAGGAATTTGGGTATACAGAAATAAAAAATTCAAAATGGTAGCTGGAACAGCATGGGGGAGCATTAGCACATTTTGTAGTGATAGGTTGTAGACTTTATTGAAAGTTTTGAATTCTAATTTTTAGAAAAAGATCATTGTTTTAAAACTCTTCATTAATTTTTTCACTGAAAAAGATAGTAATGTAGACAGAGCTTAAAAAGGATTATGGGTTTACAGAAATTGAAGATTCAAAATGGTAGCTAGAGCTGCATGTGGGGGAACATAGTGCTGTAACTTTAATTTTAATTCTTTTAATTTTTTTTTTTAAAAAAAGTAGAAAAAAGTAGAAAAAATGAAACCAAAAGGAAGAAACACAAAGAAGAAAGCTGGAAATGATGGAGGAATTTGCAAGAAGAAGAACAAGTCAACTAAAGCTGTGCCGATCGAAAAATCTTTTTGCCATGCGATATCACTACCAAGTGTTGAACATCAAAGGAGACGCCCTGGTAAAGAAGTTCAAAAGAATTTGGAAAGGCGACGATATACAAACACGCAAAGAAGAGTCTGGAAGGGGAAGTGAAGAAAGACCGGCGCATTGGCAGTGGTATTGGAAGACCAAAGAAGTTGGACGAAAGAGACCAGAGGAAAACATCGGGAGAACCATTGTACAGTTGAGGGAGACGGATCCAAATTTCACATCGAAGCGGGTGCAAAAGGAGATTGGAGCTGAAAGAAGATGCAGCAATCGAACAATCAGGAGAACGATGAATAATCTGGGATATGGATACAGGAATGCAAGAAAGAAAGGTCAATTGTCAAAGGAGGATATGAAAAATCGGTTGAAGTGGTGCAAGGAGAAGAAGAAAGCAAATGTCACACAGGAATTTTGGAACCGCGGCGTCTCACTCTACATGGATGGTACAGGGTTTGTATTCAAAGAAAACGCATTCGACCAAGCCAAATCAGTCAAATCAAAAGTTTGGAGAAGACCAGATGAAGGATTGGAAAGAGGATGCACAGCAAAATTGAACAAAGCGGGTACAGTGCAGGCAAAATTCATGGTTGGGATATCGTACGAGAGAGGAGAGTAGTGCTGTGTGAACATTACACCGGCTTGACAGGTAAGAAGTTTTTCCAAAATGATGGACCAGTGCATTCCACGTGCCTTTGACTGGAGCATTAACCCGACAGACAGACGCTACCTTCAGGATGGATGCCCCGTTCAAAACTCAAGGATTGCGCAGGAGATTTTGGAAGACTTGGGAGCAGAACTGGTATCTATCCCAGCAAGGTCCCCAGACTTGAACCCCATTGAGAATTTTTTTTTTTCACTTGGTTGGTCAGAAGCTGGAGCAAGGTGCAATCACAAACAACATCACCCATCAAACCTTTGATGAATTTGTGGCTAGGGTAACTGACATCATTTTAAATTTTGACCGAAACATCATTAATAAAATCATTGGGAACATGGACACGCGGATACAAGAAGGTTATCAAGAAGAAAGGGGGACGAACCAAATATTGAGGTATCTTTTAGCTTTTTATGTTCGGCTTTTTTACAGCGCGCCACAAAAAAACTATTTAACAATAATATATATATGGTTAAAAAACTCAACGGGTTAAAAGCGGGGGTTTTTAGGAAAAACTGTCTCATTTCAAAAAGCTATTTTGCAAAATAATCTATTAGGGAATTTCTAAATTAAGCGTAGCGTCCACTTTGCTTGCTAGAAAACGACAAAACAAACAAAATCTTAAAATAAAACGAACTAACTCAAAATCTCAAAAATTTCATAGTCCTTTTACTGTATACACTATATACACAGAATCAAAATGAAAACCTTTGTACGCGACTTGACTTATTTTCTCTCAAAGGAAGTGATCAGACGCAAAGCTCTTTTTTGACCATGCTGCGTGCTAATAATCTTAGAGCGCAAAGCGTAAAGTGTAAAGTAGGACAGTTTTTAAAAAATATTATATTTTATATAATATTTTTTACAGACTGTTCCACTTTACACTTTACGCTTTACACGTCAACGTCAAGGCTTGAAGTTGACTCAAAGCGTAAAGCGTAAAGTGTAAAGTAGGACAGTTTTTAAAAAATATTATATTTTATATAATATTTTTTACAGACTGTTCTACTTTACACTTTACGCTTTGCGCTTTAAGTCAACTTGAGCAAGGCAGCTGTAAAATTAACTGAAAAAATGCAAAAACAATCCAATACCTGTTCAAAAAGTAAGTCAGTAAAATGTCAACAAAATATGGTAAAGAGTAAATTCTTTACCTAGCAAAAAAAAAATAACTTTCAAAAACATAACGGGTTAGTTCTAGATATCTTTGTTTGCAAACATGTCTATGAAATCATGGAAACACTTTACGCACGGCTTGATCACGCGCGGATTGTGAATCGGCATGAAAAAGTTGAATACACACCAACGTGCTGCCATCATCCTGGTCTCCACTTCATTGATTACGCTGCCCCGTTCATACCTTTTAATTTCTGCATTTGCTGTGCTGAAGATTGGGGTTTTCCTGTCCCACACAATATCTTGAACGAAGTGTGTTTTGGGCGCAGCAATATGAATTGGCTCCCCCTCCAAGAGGTTCAACAAATCACTCCATGGGATGACCTTCTCTGACCATCGGAAATCGTTAAGGAATATTATTTCGGCTTCCTCTGCACCGACCCATGCGAACGTGGTAGAAGTTGGATTAAAAAAACATCTGTAAACCAAGGTTAGCGGTTTCAAGAGAAATGTTTTTACCCATGTGCAGTTGCCAATAAGGATAACATTGTTCTCCTTTCTACGACCATACTTCAAAAGCCGAGTAGATGGCGGTGGTGAATGTTTTCAGTGAAATTTCGTTTCTTTCCAAAATCTGGCATGCACTCATGTACCACAAGCAGTCGTCATCACAGTGACACTTTGCGTTTCGAAGGGCAGTAAAAACATCAATAAGATTGCGATTTCTTTCTCGCAACAACAACTTAGCCGAATCGTGTAAGCGCCAAGCTGTTTTAAAATTTCCAGACGAGATTTCTCGGTTTTTACTCAACACCAGCCTGGCGAGATCATCTTTTCCGTCGTCCAGTTCAAGTTTTGCCTGAGCGCACAAGTCTAGATCGCTTTTAATGTTTTTCTTAACAAGTAGTCCATAGATATCTACAACATCTGACCTACGTGCCTTGGCTTTAGACTTGGTGGGTACTCCTTCATCACTGCTGGCTGGCCTGCTTTCACTTGACTTTCTTTTTTCTGTATAGACAGCGTGATTAGAACTCTTTACATAGTTTCCTCCCTTAGTGACATACTCGTATGCTGTGAAATAGTTAGTATGGTGATCAGAAAAGTTCACATTAATTGAATACCTTTCTTGGATTCTTTGCCTGACGAGCTTCCATCTCTTCACACGGTTAAGTTTTACGGCCAGATGGTAATGAATGCCACCGTCTTGGTGAGACTCCTCGCACACAACCCACTGATTGACCATTTTTTCGCCAAATGTATCTACAACAATACCAGCAAAATCTTCCTTTGTAGGTACTCTTTCCGGATCTACCTGGCTGTACGTTATTAGATAAACTTGTCGTAGTCCTGGTGAATTTTCTTCATTGTTCGCTTGCTGATGATGGGCCAGACGCCCATGATAATAGTTTTATAATATTTCGTTGATTAGTTTGACTGAAAAATAGAAAAAAGCAACAAATTAAAAACAGTTATATACTTGTTTATCACACAAAATAGGTCAGAATAGCAAAAAATGATGCCATCACTCCACCCCAACCTGTTGCACCAGCTACTATGCCAACATCAAGATGAATTAAATCCAGAGAAATACTTGTAATCAGACAATATTCATGCTTGAAATGGAAAAAATCAACAGCACAAGACAACAAAACAACCATTTATACATCACATTTCTGACAAATCAAACTAGAAATGGTATTTGAACTTAGAAAGAAGTCATTGGAGCACTCAATTTCCACCAAAAAAATTAAGAAAGACCAAGCCAGGAAACGTTCGAATGTTTAGAACGTGACAGCCTCGTTTGCATTCGAAAACCATAGAATCGGACTAATGGTCATGTCCTGGAACCACCACTGGCCCCAGCGACTCAAAAACTTGGCACTGGCCTTCTCTACGACCTCCAAAACCATGGAACCCAAACTAATGGTCATGTCCTGGACCCACCATTGGCCCCAGCGACTCTCAAATCTTGGCACTGGCATTCTCTACGGCCTCTGAAACCATGGAAATCAACTAATGGTCATGTCCTGGACCCACTATTGGTCCCATCGGCCCAAAACTTGGCACTGGCATTCTCTAGGGTCATATTTTTTCAGAAATCATAGTGCCGTACATATTCCCTTTTCAATTTTTTTTTTAAAATTCAGACAATCATGGACAAAAGGTTGTAGACTTTTCAAAAATTGAGAAAAATCTCTCAAAATGCCCTACTTTCCCCTCTCCCCCCTCTGCAATGTTGTAGTACTGGTGCTGGCATCGCTACACGGCAATATCACAACTCATTCTCTATCAACATTGTGGGGAGAGGAAATTTCTAAAAGTCTACAGACCTTTTGTCCATGATTGTATTGGACTTACTTAAATTAGTTTTGAGTTTTTTTTTACAGCTCTAATTTTGCAATTTTGACGGTCTTTGAATAAGAGATTTTAAATTTTTCAACTTAACATATCAAAATATTTAATAAACTGGCATAGAAGGGAGGATCTAAAATTGAAACATTCAAAATTACTTCAAGCATTATGAATGAAATTTTCAAAATGAAGAACACGATTTAAAAAATATTTTTAAGTAAATTTACAAGTCTGTGCCCTACGAAATAATGGGGTTGGTGTAATTTAAGATGCACGATCTAACGATTTACGATTCACGATGCGCGATCCATGCATAAAGTATGCTAATTATTCCTAATAATTATCATAAAACATAAATTATATAACATAATTCTAAAACACCATCTTTTCTCGCTTTTGTTCACCACAGTAAATTTATCCAAAAAAAAGAAATAAATAAGCAATGGAACTACGAATAATTACGACCGTAAAATTATGAAAAAAATAACTTGCATAATCTTACAATAAAAAGAAAGTGAAAGTAATAAACAATGCACAAGAAACATTTTTGCTCTCAGTTTTAACAATCAATAATCGAATATAGGAATTTCCTTCTTAAAGCAAATAAAATAATATATTTGAGAACAATATGTTTTGCGGACCGTAATGTACGAAGCAAAAAACGGATGCTCTATTATGAGAAAGAATTTTCTTTTGGTAAACAATTTCCCTATATTAATTCAAGTTATGCAAAAGAGAGAGAGAGAGTACAGAAGGTGAATGCACGTGGCTTTCACTTTCTTTTTTAATCTATAAAAACGCAGCACTGAAAGCTTTTTTAAATATAATTTGTATAATCTTACATAAATTATGTTTTTAAAAATAATTGAGTTTCAGCAAATGAAAGTTTGTAAATTGCCTAAATATTTTATCACGATTAGTATAATTACGCATGAATTAACATATTTTATGCACGGATCGCGAATCGTGCATCGTAAATCGTTAGATCGTGCATCTTAAATTACACCAACCCGAAATAATGTTGCACCCTGTCTTGACGAATGAAATGAGAATTCAGGATCATCCAGAATCTTTGACCATGCACACCCATATTTCTGAATTCCTAATTTCAAAAATTTATCTTCTGTCGAAGAAAATGCTACTTTTTTCTGGCGTTGACCTTTAGTTTTGATTCGATTGTTTTGTGTAACAGAGTCTGATTGCGTGATATTAAAGTGCGGGGCTTGAAGAGTCGATGTATCCAAAAATTTTGTAATTTTTGATAGAGCATTTCTTGATGGAGTCTCATCGGTTAATTTTTCCATTACTTGTTTCCCTTTCGATGCAACATCTCTAGATTGAAGTTTTTGGTAGTGGGCTCGCGCGACAAACGAGCTATGTTTTTGGTCTTGGGAGATAACATGCTGCTCTTCGACTGTCAATTTCGCTGCGCTTTCCGTTTCAATGATCTGTCGATATCTAGTTGGATTGATATACTTTCCAATAGCTTGAAAAACTAACCTTCCAAAGACGTCACTTAGACGTGAAAGTTGCGTTCCGTTCCTAGTAATTAGAAGATAGTCACATGTCGGATTCATTCTTGATCTAATACATTTGATGTATCCATTGACAATATCTAAGACTTTATTTGTAAAAATTAAGGTGTCGAATCCGTATTTTTCCATAGTTTTGAACACTGTTTGGTCGATCATTCCATTTTGGTCAACATTTTCAATCATTTCTACAGTCTACTTAGACGTGAAAGTTGCGTTCCGTTCCTAGTAATTAGAAGATAGTCACATGTCGGATTCATTCTTGATCTAATACATTTGATGTATCCATTGACAATATCTAAGACTTTATTTGTAAAAATTAAGGTGTCGAATCCGTATTTTTCCATAGTTTTGAACACTGTTTGGTCGATCATTCCATTTTGGTCAACATTTTCAATCATTTCTACAGTCAGATATTGAAAAGTCATAGGTCTAGTAGCTTTTACCATAAGGAACAGAACTGCAGTGAGAAACCCAGTACAAAATGACAAATCGTGTGACGATGGACGAAAGTCCTTAGTTGAGGTATTAAGTAAAATTTGAGTAAATCTTTCGGCATGATCAGGAATAACTGATTGCATATCTTCTAGGCTTGCCCAGCAATCTATCTTAGACAAGTAATCAACACTGAGCAAAATGTTCCACTCACATCGCATTTTTCGAGCCAGCGTTTTTTTAACACGGTCAATATAAATCTCTGATACCACATATGTTTCGTTAAGGTATGTGGAAACCTTCGTTTGGAATTTTTATCAAATTTTTTGTTTTGTTTAATCTGATGTAAAATTTCCAGAGCTTTCCAGACATGTAATTATTTTTTATCAATTCCAAATATTTAGGATGTTATGATAGAATTTGTATCCCTTCCTTGTTTGCCTTGTTTATAAATAAAATGTCTCTCTTCTCTAGTTCAATAAGACCGCCAAACAATGTTCAAAAAAAAAGAAGAGGGGAACATTAGACGATGCTATCGTCCGTATGATATGTTATTATGATATAACATAGTTTGTATATTATAAAATGTAATATGTTTCGCGGCGGATAGAGTCTGTGTTTACGGACGATATCAATTTGGCGCTTTTCTTGATTTTATCTTTGTCCTTACCGACCTTCGTTGCGAAAAATCCCTGTAGATTTATAGACGAACTTGGTAGAGAAAACCAAAACAACACAAAATCGAAGGGAAGGATGCAAGTAGGGAGTGAACTTTATCCAAAGAATGGTTGTTTTCTTTGGTGAAGAAGAATGTTATTGTAGGATAATTCGAAGGCTGGAGACCTTACTTAAATGCATTTGCTGTTTCTTTAGCTTTTTTGACAATATTAGTTAGAAAGGGATTGTTTTCCTCAAGGCCCACAAACAAATTCTAACTTTGATTCAACTTGATGTAGCATCTAAAGGTAAGGTTTATAATCACTGGATTTTGTAGTTTCTTTTATGGTAGCAGGAATCAGTGTCAGTTAAGACTGAAATATTGACTTTTTCCAGTTCTGTCTCAAGTCAAGTATGATTTTGTGCACGTCAAAAATCTTCAATCTCTGAAAAGTTTCTTCTAAAGAAAAAAGGCCTAAATTTTAATAGATTTTACTTCCTGTTTATTTTTGTTGGGCTTGATTGAGTTTAATGTTTAGCTATCTTTTTATATTTTCTGATAGTCAATTTTTCAGCTTGGCACTTGAGTGACAGTACAGTGGTACCAGCAATATATTTTAAAAACCATGGTGCGGTTATCTGGCATATTTCAACCAATGCATTTCTACAAAATTCAACCAACACCTTTCTCGATATCAAACCGACACCCTCCATAGTGTCTAAAAAACACTTTCTGCGATATCTATACAACGCTTTCTGCGATATCTAAACAACACTTTCCACAGTGGCTGATCAACACCTTTCCACGGTGCCACGGTGGGCTGATCAACACTTTCCATTATGACTGAAGGAAACCCTCCACAATATCTAAACAACACTTTCCACAACATCTGAACAGCGACCCTTCTATGATACAAGAGCAGTTACTTCAAACATCTGAACAAAAAAGTTTCTTTAGACTATTTTTCAGCAAGCAGCTGGTTCATTCAAAAACAGCTTTTCTAAGCCTCAGGTCTATTCATGATATGCACCACTGCAATGTCTTCCGTTCCACCCAATATCTCATTGGTTGGAAGTGACGTAAAAGCAGTCAATACGCCACTTTCAACCAATCAGCTATTGGGTGGAACGGAAGACATTGCAATGGTGCATATCATGAATTGAAAATTTGAACCATAAATTTTTACGATGTTAGAAAAATTTTATCGAAAAGAATCTTTTTTCACTTCAAATCTCCACATTCTTCTGGAGAAATGCAACATTATCTGCTACCCAATCAGTCCATACACAGAATGCAAAATATAAAATTGCCCTTCACTTTAGGCTAATTCAAGGTGAAACGCTGAAATCTTTTATAATAATTTACTAATCACCAAGTAATTATTGAAAGATTACAGTTTTTCACTGCCAATTCATCTATAAGGTCAAGGTAATTTTTTTTTCTTTGTGAT